>NW_007050745.1:28229-28790 GCF_000164805.1 Carlito syrichta | reverse complement strand
TTAAGTCAGCTAGTTAATTCAAGTGGCTTGCCAACTGGCTAGCTAGGTAGCTCGCTAGTTACATGAGTTGGTTAGAAAGCTGGCTAGTTTAAGTCAGGTACTTAAGTCAGCTGGCTAGCCAATTGGCTAGGTAGGTAGTTAGATAATTAAGTCAGCTGTCTAGCTGCCTGGATAACTAGTTTATTCAGCACATTAAGTGAGCTGGCTAGCTGGCTGGCTAGCTAGGTGGCTAGCTAGTTAAGCTAGTTGGGTAGCTCAATGGCTATCTAATTAAGTCAGCTAGTTAAGTAAGCTTGTTAGCTGGCAGGCTAGCTAGGTGGCTGCCAAGTTAAGCTGGCTCATTAGCAGGCTGGTCAGATAGGTGGCCTGGTAGTTAAACCAGCTAGCCAGCCAGGTAGCTAGGTAGTTAAACCAGCTGGCTAGACGTGTAGACAACCAGTTATCTAGCTCGTTAAGTCAGCTGGCTAGTCAGCTATCCAGCAAAGTAGCTAGTCAGCTAGTTAAGTCAGCTAGGTAGCCAGTTAGCTAGTTAAGTCAGCTAGCAACTCAGCTAACTATTCA
>NW_007050745.1:14622-28209 GCF_000164805.1 Carlito syrichta | reverse complement strand
AAACTAGTTAAGACAGATGGCTAGACAGGTGACTAGCTAGTTAGTTAAGCTAGCAAAATCAGTTTTCTAGCAGGTAGATAGCTAGTTAAGTCAGTTAGCTATATCAGGTAGCTAACTAGTTATGTCAGCTAGTTAAGCTGCCTAGCTAGGTAGTTACCTAGCTAGGTAGCTAGCTAGTTATGTCAGCTAGTAAAGTAGGCTGGCTAACAGGGTAGCTAGCTAGTTATGTCAGCTAGTTAAGTCAGCTGACTAACCTGCTGCTTTTCTGGATAGCTAGCTTGTTATGTCTGCTGTCTAGTCAGCTGGCTAGCTACTTAAGTCACCTAGATAAGTCAGCTTGCTAGCCAGCTGTTTAGCTAGTTACCAAGGTAGTTAAGTCAGCTGGCAAGCCAGTGAGACTTGTAGGTAGCTAGCTATTTAGTTCAGCTGGTTAGACACCTGTCTAGCTAGTGATGTCTGCTAGCTAAGTCAGCTGGCTAGCCAGCTGGCTAACTAGTTCTGTCAGCTAGTTGAGTCAGTTGGCTACCCGGCTGGCTAGCTGTTTAAGTCAGCTAGTTAATTCAAGTGGCTAGCCAACTGGCTAGCTAGGTAGCTCGCTAGTTACATGAGTTGGTTAGCCAGCTGGCTAGTTTAAGTCAGGTACTTAAATCAACTGGCTAGCCAATTGGCTAGGTAGGCAGCTAGATAATTAAGTCAACTGTAGCTGCTTGGATAACTAGTTTATTCAGCACATTAATGAGCTGGCTAGCTGGCTGGCTAGTTAGGTGGCTAGCTAGTTAAGCCAGTTGGGTAGCTCAATGGCTATCTAATTAAGTCAGCTAGTTAAGTAAGCTTGTTAGCCGGCAGGCTAGCTAGGTGGCTGCCAAGTTAAGTTGGCTCGTTAGCATGCTGGTCAGATAGGTGGCCTGGTAGTTAAACCAGCTGGCTAGCCAGCTGACTAGCAGGGTGGCTGGCTAGTTAATTCATCTGGCTATCCGATTGTCCAGCCAGCCAGATGGCTATTTAAGCCGGCTGGTTAGCCAACTGGCAGCCCACTAGCTAGCTAGCCAGCTGCCTAGCCAGCTAGCCAGCCAGGTAGTTGGGTAGTTAAACCAGCTGGCTAGACGTGTAGACAACCAGTTATCTAGCTTGTTAAGTCAGCTGACTAGTCAGCTATCCAGCAAAGTAGCTAGTCAGCTAGTTAAGTCAGCTAGGTAGCCAGTTAGCTAGTTAAGTCAGCTAGCAACTCAGCTAACTATTCAACTAGCTAGTAAGGTCAGCAAGCTAGAGAGTTAGATAGCTTGTTTGCTAGCCAGTTATGTCAGCTAGATAGTCAGCTAGCTAGTCAGCTAGCGAGTTAAATCAGATAGCAAATCAGCTAGTTACTTAGCTAACTAGTCAGCTAGCCACTCAGTTATCTGGTCATATAACTAGTGGGCTCACTCACTTTCCATCAAGTCAGCTAATTATTCGGCTGGCTTGCCTGCCAACTGGTCAGCAAACCAGTCAGCTCGCTCGGCAGCCAATAGGTCAACAAAACTGTTGGCTCTCACGGAGGCCAACAAGTCAGCTAACTAATCGCCTTGCTCGCCAGCTGACTAGTTAAATCACTCATCGGTCAGCTCACTCACCAGCTGAAAAGTTAAGGCAGCTCACATGTTGGGTTACTCGCTGGTCGACTAGTTAAGTCAGCTCACCGGTCGACTCATTTGCCAACTGATTAGTTAACTCTTCTGACCATTCGGCTCACTTGCTAGCCGACTAAAATCAGCTGACCAGTCAGTTCACGTTCCAGCTGACTAGTTAAGTCAGGTGATCAATTCACTCACTCATGGACGGGATATTTAAGTCAGCTGACCAGTCAGCTCACTCGCCAGCCGACTAGTTAAGTAAACTCACCTGTGGGCTCACTCGCTGGCTGACAAGTTAAGTAAGATAACCGGTCGGCCGACTAGTCGGCCAACAATTTAAGTCAGCTAACTTGTGGGCCGACTAGTTAGGTCAGCTAAATATTTGGTCAGCTAATCAGCCGACTAGTTAGGTGAGAAAATTACCAGCCAACTAGTTAACCGAGCTAACTTGTGGGCCAACTCGCCAGTCAACTAATTAACCCAGCTAACTTGTCGGCTGACTAGACGGCTGACTTGTTAAGCCAGGTGACAAGTCAGTCAAGTAGTCAACCAACTTGTGAAATCAGATAAGTAGTCATCTGCATCGTCTGTCAACAAGTTAAGTCACCTAGCTAACTCGTTACCCAACTAATTAAGACAGCTAGTAAACTCGTTTACCAAACAGCTAAAACAGTTAGCTAACTCATTAAACAACTCTTTAAGTCAGCTAGCTATCTCGTTAGAAAACTAGTTAAGTCAGCTAGCTAAGTCAGCTAGCTAATTTGCTAGCTAGCTGAGTCAGCTAGCTAAGACAGCTAACTCACAGGTTAGCGAATTATTTAAGTCAGCTACATAAGCCTGCTACTTAAATAGTTTGCTAACTAGTTAAGCCAGCTAATTATTCAGCAAGCTAAATAATAGCTAACTATTTAATTCAGGTAGTTAAGTCAGCTAGCTAAGTAGTTAAGTCAGCCAGTTGTCAGCTAGCTAAGTAGTTAAGTCAGCTAGGTAAGTCATCTAGTTAAGTCAGCTGCCTAATTTATTCAGCTGGTTAAGACAGCTAACTAGGTCGTTAGCTAACGGGTTAAGTCAGTAGGTTGAGTCAGGTAGTTAGCTAGTTAACTAATGGGTTAAATCAGCTGATTGAGCCAGCAGGCTAGCAAGTTAGCAAACGGGTTGAGTCAGCTGTTTGAGTAGGCTAGCTAGCTAGTTAGCTAACCAGTTAAGTCAGCTGAATTAGTCAGCTAGCTAGCTAGTTAGCTAATGAGTTAAGTCATCTGGTTGAGTCAGCTAGCTAGCTCATTAGCTAACGAGTTAACTCAGATGATTAAGTCATCTAGCTAGAATTTTAGATAACGAGTAAGCTAAATACGTAGCCATCTGTTTAAGTCAGCTAGCTAGCTAGGCAGCTAACTATTTAAGTCAACTTGTTAGCTAGGTATCTAGGTAGTTAGCTAATTTCTTAAGTCAACTGGCTAGTTAGGTATCTAGCTAGTTAGCTAACTATTTAAGTCAGCTGGTTAGTTAGGTAGTTAGCTTAAGTCAGCTAGTTAACTCAGCTGGCTAGCAAGCTGACTAGTTAGGTAGCGAGGCAGTTAAGTCAGTTGGCTAGCCAACTGTCTAGCTGGTTAATTCAGCTAGTTAAGAGAGCTGGAAAACTAACTGGCAATGTAGGTAGCTAGCTAGTTAAGTCAGTTAGATAGCTACCTGGCTAACTAGTGATGTCAGTGAGTTAAATCAGCTGGGCAACCAACTGGGTAGCATGTTAAGTCAGCTAGTTTAGTCAGCTGTCTAGCCAGCTTGCTAGGTAGCTAGTTTGCTAGATAAGTCAGTTTGCTAGCCAGAAGACTAGCTGTTCAAGTAAGCTAGTTAAGTCAGAAAACTTGCCTGCTGGCTAGGTAGTTAGCTAGTTAGTTAAGTGATCTGGGTAGCCAGCTTGCTAACAAATGTCAGCTAGGTGTGTCTGCTGGCTAGCCAAGTGACTAGATACGTCACCACCTATTTAAGGCAGCAGTATAGCCAGCTGACTTGCTGGTTAAGTCAGCTAGTTAAGTCACCTGGCAACCAGCTGGCTAGCTAGTTATGTCAGATCGTAAAGTCAGTTGGCTATACAGCTGGTTAGCTAGTTAAAAAGTTAGTTATTCAGATGACTAGTCATCTGACTAGCTAGTTATTTCAGCTAGTTGTCAGCTGGCTAGATAGAAGCTAGATATATGTCAGCTAGTCATGTCAGATAGCTAACTAGTTAAGTTAGCTAGTTAAACCACCTGGCTAGCTAGATACCAAGCTAGGTAGCTAGTTACTTAAGACAGCTAACTGTGCCAGCTGGCTAGCTAGTTTGCTATCTCGTTAAGTCAGCTAGTTAAGTCAGATTGCCAGCTTGTTAAGACAGCAAGTTAGGTCAGCTGGCTAGCCAGCTGCCTAACTAGGTAGCTAGTTAGTTAAGTCAGCTGGCTAGCTAGTTACCTAGTTAGTTAAACAACCAAGTTAAATCAGCTCACTAGCCAGCTGGTTAGCTAGGTAGCTAGATAGGTAAGTCAGCTGGCAAAGCAGTGGGCTTCATAGGTAGCTAGCTAGTTAAGTCAGCTGGCTATCCAGCTGGATAGCTAGGTAGCTAGGCAGTTAAATCACCTTCTAGCCAGCTAGCAAGCTAGTTATGTTACCTAGTTAAGTCAGCTGGCTTGACAACTGTATAGCTATGTAGCTAGATAGTTAAGTCAGCTGTCAAGCCTGCAGGCTAGATGGTTAAGTCAACTAGTTAAGTCAGCTGGCTAGCCAGCTGGCTAGCTATATAGCAAGCTAGTTAATTCAGCTGACTAACAATCAGGCCAGCTATGTAAGTCAGCTAGTTATGTCAGGTGGCTTGACAGTAGACTAGTTAGTTAGAGAGATAGTTAACTCAGTTGGCTAGCCAGCTGACTAGCTAAATAAGTCAGCTGGTTAATTCAGTGGGCTAGCCACCTAGCTAGCTAGGTAGAGAACTAGTTAATTCAGCTGGCTAGCCGTTTGACTCACTAGTTAAGTCATCTAGTTGAGTCAACTGTATAGTCAACTGGCTAGTTGGTTAAGTCAAGTAGTTAATTCAGCTGGCTAGCCAGCAGTCTAGCTAGGTAGCAAGCTAGTTAAGTCAGCTGGTTAGCAAGTGGGATAGCTAATTAAGTCAGCTAGTTAATTCAGTTGGCTTCCCAGCTGGCTAGCTGGGTAGCTAGCTATTTAAGTCAGCTGGTTATCCACCTGTCTAGCTAGTGATGTCTGCTAGTTAATTCAGCTGGCTATCTAGTTATGTCAGCTAGTTGAGTAAGCTGGCTAGCCAACTGGCTAACTTGTTAAGTCAGCTAGTTAATTCATGTGGACAGACAACTAGCTAGCTAGGTAGCTCGATAGTTACATCAACTGGATAGCTGGCTGGCTAGATTAAGTCAGGTAGTTAAGTCAGTTGTCTAGCCAATTTGATAAGTAGTTAGCTAGGTACTTTTGTCAGCTTGTTAGCCGTCTGGCTAGCTAGTTAATTCAATGAGTTAATTGAGCTGGCTAGCCGGATGGCTAGCTGACTGGCTAGCTAGGTGGCTAACTAGTTAAGCCAGCTGTCCAGCTGGATGGCTATCTAGTTAAGTCAGCTAGTTAAGTAAGCTTGTTAGCCGGCAGGCTAGCTAGGTGGCTGGAAAGATAACTGGCTGATTGGCAGGCTGGTCAAGTTGGTGGCACACTAGTTAAGCCAGATGCCTAGTCTGCTGACCAGCAGTGTTGCTGGATAGTTAATCCAGCTGGCTATCCACCTGTTCAGCCAGTCGGATGGCTATTTAAGCCAGCTGGCTAGTAATATGGTCAGCCCACTAGTTAGCTAGCCGACTGCTTAGCCAGCTAGCCAGCCAGCCAGCCAGCCAGGTACCTAGGTAGTTAAACCAGCTGGTTAGCCGTGTAGACAACCAGTTAACTAGCTCATTAAGTCAGCTGGCTAGCCAGGTATCCAGCAAAGTATCTAGTCAGCTAGTTAAGTCAGCTAGCTAGCCAGCTAGCTAGTTAAGTCAGCTGGCAACTCAGCTAACTATCCAGGTAGCTAGTGAAGTCAGCAAGCTAGAGAGTTAGGTAGCTTGCTTGCTAGCTAGTTATGTTAGCTAGATAGCCAGCTAGCTAGTCAGCTTAGCTAGTTAAGTCAGCTAGCAAATCAGCTAATTTCTTAGCTAACTACTTGGCTAGCAACTCAGCTATCTAGTTAACTAACTAGTGGAATCAACCACTTTCCATCAGGTCAGCTAATTAGTCAGCTCACTCTCCTACAAACCGGTCATCAAACTAGTCAGCTCGGTCGCCAGTCAACAGGTCAACTAAATTGTCAGCTCGCTTGCAGGCTAACAGTTCAGCTAACTAGTCAGCTTGCTCACCGGCTGACTAGTTAAATCAGCTCACCAGTCGGCTCGCTGGCTGACTGACTAGTTAAGGCACCTCAAATGTCAGGTCACTCACCAGATGAGTAGTCAATTCAGCTCACTGGTCGGCTCATTTGCCAGCTGACTACTTAACTCTTCTGAACATTCAGCTCACTCGCTGGCCAACTAAAGTCAGCTGACCAGTCAGCTCACTCGCCGACTGACTAGTTAAGTCAGCTGACTAGTCAGCTCACTCACCAACTGACTAGTTAAGTTAGCTGACTAGTCGGATAACTCACAGACCGAATAGTTGTCAGCTGACCAGTTGGCTCACTCGCCGGCTGAATAGTTGAGCCAGCTCACATGAGGGCTCATTCACCGGCTGACAAGTTAAGTAAGCTAACAAGTCAGCTGACCAGCTGGTCAACGATTTATGTCAGCTAACAAATCATCCAACTAGTCGGCCAACTGGTCAGATGACAAGTTAGGTCAGCTAACTTGTGGGCTGACTTTTAGGTCAGCTAAATTGTCGGCCAACTATTCAGTCGACTAGTTAGGTGAGAAAACTAGCCAGTCAACTAGTTAACTGAACTATTTTGTGGGGCAACTCGTCAGTCAACTAATTAACCCAGCTAACTAGTTGGCCGACTAGACGGCCGATTTGTTAAGCTAGCTAGCTAGTCAGCCGAGTAATCAGCCAACATGTGAGACCAGATAAGTAGTCATCTGCATCATCCGCCAACAAGTTAAGTCACCTAGCTAACTCGTTACACAACTAATAAAGACAGCTAATTAACTCGTTTACTAAATAGTTAAAACTGTTAGCTAACTCGTTCAACAACTCATTAAGTCAGCTAGGTATCTCGTTAGCCAACTAGGTAAGTCAGCTAGCTAAGTCAGCTAACTAATTAGCCAGCTAGCTAAGTCAGCTAGCTAAGACAGCTTGCTCACTAGTTAGCTAACTATTTCAGTCACCTACTTAAGCCTGCTACCTAAATAGTTTGCTAACTAGTTAAGTCAGCTAGTTATTCAGCTAGCTAAATAGTTAGGTAACTATTTAATTCAGGTAGTTAAGTCAGCAAGCTATCTAGTTAATTCAGCCAGTTAAGTCAGCTAGCTAAGTAGTTAAGTCAGCTATCTAAGTCTGCTGGTTAAGTCAGCTACCTAAATTAGTCAGCTGGTTAAGACAGCTAGCTAGGTAGTTAACTAATGGGTTAAGTCGGCAGATTGAGACAGGTAGTTAGCTAGTTAACTAACGGGTTAAGTCAGCTGATTGAGTCAGCAGGCTAGCTAGTTAGCAAACGGGTTGAGTCAGCTGTTTGAGTAGGCTAGCTAGATAGTTAGCTAACCAGTTAAGTCAGCTCATTGAGTCAGCTAGCTAGCTCATTAGCTAATGAGTTACGTCAGATGATTAAGTCAGCTAGCTAGAATGTTAGATAACGAGTAAGCTAACTAAACGGCCATCTGTTTAAGTCTGCTAGCTAGCTAGGCAGTTAACAATTTAAGTCAGCTTGTTAGCTAGGTAGCTATGTAGTTAGCTAATTTCTTAAGTCAGCTGGCTAGTTAGGTAGCTAGCTATGTAGCTAGTTATTTAAGACAGCTAGCTATGCCAACTGGCTAGCTAAGAAGCCAGCTGGTTAAGTCAGCTAGTAAGTCAACTTGCTAGCTTGTTAAGTCAGTGAGTTAAGTCAGCTGACTAGCCAGCTACAGCTAGCTAGTTAAACAACCTAATTAAGTCAGTTCAGTAGCCAACTGGTTAGCTAGGTAGCTAGGTAGCTAAGTCAGTTGACAAACCAGTGGGCTATGTAGGTAGCTAGCTAGTTAAGTCAGTTGGCTATCCTGCTGGCTAGCTAGGTAGCTAGGCAATTAAATCAGACTATCCAGCTGGCTAGCTAGTTAGGTTACCTAGTTATGTCAGCTGGCTTGCCAGTTGGCTAGATAGGTTGCTAGATTGTTAATTCAGCTGACTAGCCCACTGGCTGGATAGTTAAGTCACCTAGTTAAGTCAACTGTCTAGCCAGCTGGCTAGCTGTATAGCAAGCTAGTTAATTCAGTTGACTAACAATCAGACCAGCTATGTAAGTCAGCTAGTTATGCCAGGTGGCTGGACATAAGACTAGCTAGGCAGTGAGATAGTTAGTATAGTTGGCTAGGCAGCTGACTAGCTAAATTAGTCAGCTAGTTAATTCAGCTGGCTAGCCAGCAGGCTAGCTAGGTAGAGAGCTAGTGTAGTCAGCTGGCTAGCCATCTGGCTCACTAGTTAAATCATGTAGTTGAGTCAGCTGGCTAGCCAGCTGGCTAGCTCGTTAAGTCAAGTAGTTAAGTCACCTGGCTAGCCAGCTGGCTAGTTAGGTAGCAAGGTAGCTAATTCAGTCGTCTGGCAAGCAGGCCAGCTATTTAAGTCAGCTAGTCAAGTTACCTGGCTAGCCAGCTGGCTAGCTAGTTAGCGAGCTTGTTAAGTCAGTTGGCTAACCACTTGGTTAGCTAATTTAGTCAACTGCTAAAGTCTGTTTACTAGCCTGCTAGCTAGCTAGGTAGATAGCTAGTTAAGTTAGTTGGGTAGCCAGTTGGCTAACTAATTAAGTCTGCTAAGTGTGCCAGCTGGCTAGCTAGGTGGCTGGCAATATAAGATGACTGGTAAGCTGGCTGGTCAGGTAGGTGGCCAGCTAATTAATCCAGCTGGCAAGCCAGTTGACCAGCAGAGTTGCTGGCTAATTAAGTTGGCTTTCTATCCCACTGTCTAGCTATTTAAGCCAGCTGGCTAGGCAGCTGGCCAGCCCGCTAGCTAGCTAGATGGCTGCCTAATCAGCTAGTCAGTCAGGAAGCTAGTTAGTTAAGCGAGCTTGCTAGCCATCTACCCAACCAGGTAGCAAGCTAATTAAGTCAGCTGGGTAGCCAGCTTGCTAGCTGGTTAAGTCAGCTATTTAAGTCAGCTTGCTAGCCACCTGGCTAGGAAACTAGCTAGCTAATTAAGTTAGCTGAATAGCCAGATGACAAGCAAGTTAAGTCAGTGAGTTTAGTGAGCTGCCTAGCCAGCTGGAGAGCTAGGTGGTTAGCTATTTAAGGCAGCTGGCATGCAGGATGGCTACCTAGGTAAGTCAGCTAGTTAAGTCAGCTGGTTGACCCACTGCCTAGCTAGGTGGCTGGCAAGTTAAACAGTCTTGTTAGTAGGCTGCTCAACTAGGTGGCCAGCCAGTTAAGCCGGCTGGCTGGTAGGCTGAACAGCAGGGTGGCTGGCTAGTTAAACCAGTTTGTTGTCCCATTCTCCAGACTGACGACTGACTTTTTATCCAGGCTTGCTAGCCAGGTGACCAGCCCACTAGCTAGCTAGCCGGCTGCCTATCCAGCTAGCCAGCCAGGTAGGTAGCTAGTTAAGTTAGCTGGCTAGCCATCTCGTTAGGTCAGCTGACAAGTCAGATCACTCACTGGCCGACTAGTTACTTCAGCTCACTTGGCTCACTTGCAGGTCAACTAGTTAAGTCAGCTAAATGGTAGCTAGCTAGTTAAGTCAGCTGGCTATCCAGCTAGACAGCCAACAAGCTAGTCAGCTAGATACATCAGCTACCTAGCCAGCTAGCTAGTTAAGTCCTCTGGCAAGTAGGCTAACTATCCAGCTAGCTAGTTAAGTCAGCTAGCTAGTCAAGTTGCTAGTCTGCTAGCTAGTTAAGTCTGCTAGATATTTAAGTCAGTTAGCCAGTAGCCAGATAGCTAGCTAGTTAAGTAAGCAAGCTAGAGAGTTAGCTAGCTTGTTTGCTAGCTAGTTATATCACGTAGATAGCCAGCTATAGTCAGCTAGATAGTCAAGTCAGCTAGCAAATCAACTAGTTACTTAGCTAACTAGTCGGCTAGCAACTCAGCTATCTGATCAGCTAACTAGTGGGCTTGCTCGCTTTCCATCAGTTCAGCTAACTTGTCAACTCGCTCGCCTCAACCATTCAGCAAACTAGTCAGCTCGCTCACCATCCAACAGGTCAACAAACTTATCGGCTCACTCACAGGACAACAAGTCAGCCGACTAGTTAATTCAGATTACGGGTCCGCTAGCTCGCCAGTCAACTAGTTAAGGCAGCTCACCTGTCGGCTCACTTCCAGATGACTAATTAAGTTGGCTCAGTGGTCAGCTCAATCGCCCGTCTGCTGGCAGCTACAATCACTAGTAAAAGTAAGGTAAAAGGCACCTGAAAACAGGAAAAATGCCAGCTGGGAGCAAGGCCCCAGTAAAATGCAGCCATGACGGAGGCAAAGCCCCATGGATCCTGTTGATGGACCTTCCCTAACTTTGAAGAATTGCGTGCATAGTCTTGAGGATATTCCCTCTTTAATTGAGATAATAGATGCGCAAATGGATGATGGCATTTGACACCAAAAATTATACATAGACATAATGGAGGTGAGATTGCAGCAAAAAGGATGCCCCTTAGAATGTGCAAGGATGTGAAATTAGCAGTAAACCTATGTATAAAAATGTAAAAAAGGCTCAACAGCAAAAAATTTCCCCCTGAAGGGAAAGGGAATGCAAATTTTGCAACCTTTAGCTTGAAAGGAAAAACAAGTACTTCCTCACATCCTTTATAAGTAACAACATTGACAGTTGTGATTGATGAGGAAGTGAGAAATTGAGACAGAGTATCTCCAAAAACAGATGTTTTCGGGAAAAACAAGTCACAGACATGCTTTTTGATTTAAGAAACATTATAGTTTAATTAGAAAGAATGTTAAAATTAAAGTAAGGATTAGAATTAAATAGATAGCAGTTATAACTAAAAGATAAATGTTTATTATAGATGTAGGTATTAGTTAAATATCAGGAATAGGAAATAATTAAGTTTTAAGGTAAACTTAAAATTATGTCACTTAATGCAGGTTTAAAATTAAATATATTTAGGATTAGAAGTAAGATAAGTTTCATATGTAAGTGTAGATTTAGACATGTTTCGTTTAGAAATATAAAATGAAAAATAGGTGATAAGAAAATAGCAAGTAACATAGATAAGGCAATTAGAATTAAGAAAGTTAAAATTTTAAAGTAATAGTATTAAGAATTCGTAGTGGGTAAGATAAGGGTGGTTATATAAAAGAAAAAAACAAGTCAATATATTGCTGCTAAAAGCATAGATATGGGTAGAATTAAGAAAATATATTAGTAAAGGAAAAGAAATAGAATAGCAAAGGGAAGAAATTCAGGTGAGCTAGAGGTCACAGGACGTGGCTGATAAATTGGCAGTTGGTATTTTGTTACACCACCTGGTAGCAGGAAGAAACAAAATGAAACTTGTAAAGGTCAACTTCCCCATAAACAAAAGGAAAAAAAACATGATATAAACATTTAATGTGTAACATGGGATACATTTTGTGGGTAGGGGCGTCAGTAAAAAAACAAACAAACAATATAAGCTTGTAAGAATTGAATAAAAATTGGCAGTCTTGAGCTCTCCCCAGGAAGAGGATTTCTGTTGTCTTAGTCTTTTCTTTTTCGCCACTTACCAATTCTCCCCAGTCAGGCCATGACTCTCGTTGGAGCTGGACTATAGCACCGGTCAGCTAGTTAAATCTTCTGAGCTGTTGACTCACTCGCCAGCTGGCTAAATTCAGCTGACCAGTGAGCTCACAAGCTGGCAGACTAGTTAAGTCAGCTGACCAGTAGATTCACTTGCTGGCTGACTAGTTAAGTCAGTTGACAAGTAGGCTCACTCACTGGCCTACTAGTTAGGTCAGCTGACAAGTCAGATCACTCACTGGCCGACTAGTTAATTCAGCTCACTTGGCTCACTTGCAGGTCAACTAGTTAAGTCAGCTAAATGGTCAGCCTAGTAGCCGGTGACCTAGTTGAGTCAGCTAACCAATCGGCTGAAAAATCGGCCAACTTGTCAGCTGATATATTAGCTCAGCTAACTAGTTAGCTGACTAGTTAGGACAGCTAACTCGTTTGCCAACTAGTCTGCCGACTAGTTAGTTCAGCACACCAGCATGCCAACTAGTTAACTGACCTAACGTGAGGGCAAACTCGTCATCAACTAGTTGACCAAGCTAACTAGTAGGCCGACTAATTGGCCAACATCAATCTATCAAGTTGGCCTAGTAGTCAGCCAATGTGTTAAACCAGCTAATTTGTCAGCCAAATAATCAGCCAACAAGTTATGTCACCTAGTTAACTCGTTAACAAACTAGTTAAGTCAGTCAATTTACTCATTTACCAACTAGTTAAAACAGTTAGCTAACTTATTAACCAACTCATTAAGCTAGGTATCTCATTAGCCAACTAGTTAAGTCAGCTAACTAAGTCTGCTGGCTAAACAGCTGGCTAGCTAAGTAAGCTAGCTAAGTCAGCAAGCTCATTAATTAGCTAGCTATTTAAGTCTGCTACCAAACTAGTTCGCTAATTAGTTAAGTCAGCTAGTTATTCAGCTAGCTCAATAGTTAGCTAACTATTTAATTCAGGTTAAGTCAGCTAGCTAACTAGCTAAGTCAGCCAGTTTAGTTAGCTAGCTAAGTAGTTAAGCCAGCTAGCTAAGTCAGCTAGTTAAGACAGCTTTCCAATTTACTCAGCTGCTTTAGACAGCTAGTTAGCTAGTTAGTGAATGGGTTAAGTCAGGAGGTTGAGTCAGGTAGTTAGCTAGTTAACTGAAAGGTTAAGTCATCTGGTTGTGTCAGCTAGCTAGCTAGTTAGCAAACAGGTTGAGTAAGATGGTTGAGTAGGCTAGCTAGCGAGTTAGATAACGAGTTGACAGACGCATGAGTCAGATAGATAGCTGGTTAGCTAACGAATTAAGTAAGCTGGTTGAATCAGCTAGTTAGCTTGTGAGCTAATGAGTTAAGTCAGATGATTAAGAAAGCTAGCAAGCACATTAGATAACTTGTAAGCTAACTAGTTAGGTAGCTGGTTAAGTCGGCTGACAAGCCACTTGGCTAGCTATTTAACTCACCTAGTTAAGTCAGCTCAGTGGCCAGCAGGTTAGCAAGGAATTTAGGTAGTAAGTCAGTTGGCTAGCTATCTGGCATCTAGTTATGTCAGCTACATAAGTTAGCTGGCTGTCCAGCTGTCTAACTAGGTAGCTAGCTAGTTAAGTCTGCTGGCTAGCCAGCTGGCTACTTCGTTCAGTCAGCTAGTTAAGTCAGCTGGCTAGTCTGCTGGCTAGCTATGTAGATAGGCAATTAAGTCAGCTGGCTAGCCAGCTGGCTAGATAGTTAAGTCAGATAGTTAAGTCAGCTGGCTAGCCACCTTGCTGGCTAGGTAACAAACTAGTTATGTCAGCTGTCTAGCCAGCTGCCTCGATAGTTGTCACCTAGTTAAGTCAGCTGACTAGCCCGATGGCTAGCTAGGTAGCATGTTTTTTAAACAGCTGGCTAGACAGCTAGCTAGAAAGATATGTCACCTTCTTAATTCAGCTGAATAGCCAAGTGGCTAGTTGTGTTGCAAGCTAGTTAATTGACCTGGCTAGTAAGCAGGCCAGCTAGTTAAGGCAGCTGGTTAAGCCAGCTGGCTAGCTAGATAGTGACCTAATTAAGTCAGTTCACTAGCAACTGGGCTAGCTAATTAAGTCAGCTAGTTAAGTCTGCTGGCTATCCAGGTAGCTAGATACATAGAGAGCTTGTTAAGTCAGTTGGCTAGCCAGCTGGATTACTAGTTAATT
>NW_007050745.1:13287-14602 GCF_000164805.1 Carlito syrichta | reverse complement strand
AAGTCAGCTAGCTAACTAGCTAAGTCAGCCAGTTTAGTTAGCTAGCTAAGTAGTAAGCCAGCTAGCTAAGTCACTAGTAAGACAGCTTCCAATTTACTCAGATGCTTTAGACAGCTAGTTAGCTAGTTAGCGAATGGGTTAAGTCAGGAGGTTGAGTCAGGTAGTTAGCTAGTTAACTGAAAGTTTTAGTCATCTGGTTGTGTCAGCTAGCTAGCTAGTTAGCAAACAGGTTGAGTAAGATGGTTGATTAGGCTAGCTAGCGAGTTAGATAACGAGTTGACAGCCGCATGAGTCAGATAGATAGCTGGTTAGCTAACGAATTAAGTAAGCTGGTTGAATCAGCTAGTTAGCTTGTGAGCTAATGAGTTAAGTCAGATGATTAAGAAAGCTAGCAAGCACATTAGATAACTTGTAAGCTAACTAGTTAGGTAGCTGGTTAAGTCGGCTGACAAGCCACTTGGCTAGCTATTTAACTCACCTAGTTAAGTCAGCTCAGTGGCCAGCAGGTTAGCAAGGAATTTAGGTGGTTAAGTCAGTTGGCATCTAGTTATGTCAGCTACATAAGTTAGATAGATAGTTAAGTCAGATAGTTAAGTCAGCTGGCTAGCCACCTTGCTAGCTAGGTAGCAAACTAGTTATGTCAGCTGTCTAGCCAGCTGCCTCGATAGTTACGTCACCTAGTTAAGTCAGTTGACTAGCCCGATGGCTAGCTAGGTAGCATGTTTTTTAAACAGCTGACTAGACAGCTAGCTAGAAAGATATGTCACCTTCTTAATTCAGCTGAATAGCCAAGTTGCTAGCTGTGTTGCAAGCTAGTTAATTGACCTGGCTAGTAAGCAGGCCAGCTAGTTAAGGCAGGTGATTAAGCCAGCTGGCTAGCTAGATAGTGACCTAATTAAGTCAGTTCACTAGCAACTGGACTAGCTAATTAAGTCAGCTAGTTAATTCAGCAAGTTTAGTCACCTGGCTGGCCAGCTGCCTAACTTGTTAATCAACTAGTTAAATCAGCTGGCTACCCAGCTGGCTAGCTAGTTAAGTCATCTCATTAAGTCAGTTGTCTAGCCAGCTCGCTAGTTAGTTAATAAGCCAGTTAAGTCAGATGACTAGACAGCTGGCTAGCTAGTTATACCAGCTAGTTATTTCAGCTGGTTTGCTAGGTACCTAGCAAATTAAGTCAGCTAGTTATGTCAGTTAGCTGGCTAGTTAAGTCAGCTAGATAAGTCAGCTAGCTAGCTATATAGCTAGCTTGGTATCTAGCTAGGTATTTTAGCAAGTAAATTCAGCAGGCTAGCTAGGTAGCTAGCTAGTAAGTCAG
>NW_007050745.1:0-13267 GCF_000164805.1 Carlito syrichta | reverse complement strand
GTCAGATAGTTAAGTCAGCTGGATAACCCACCTTGCTAGCTAGGGTAGCAAACTAGTTATGTCAGCTGTCTAGCCAGCTGCCTCGATAGTTACGTCACCTAGTTAAGTCAGTTGACTAGCCCGATGGCTAGCTAGGTAGCATGTTTTTTAAACAGCTGACTAGACAGCTAGCTAGAAAGATATGTCACCTTCTTAATTCAGCTGAATAGCCAAGTTGCTAGCTGTGTTGCAAGCTAGTTAATTGACCTGGCTAGTAAGCAGGCCAGCTAGTTAAGGCAGCTGGTTAAGCCAGCTGGCTAGCTAGATAGTGACCTAATTAAGTCAGTTCACTAGCAACTGGACTAGCTAATTAAGTCAGCTAGTTAAGTCTGCTGGCTATCCAGGTAGCTAGATGCATAGAGAGCTAGTTAAGTCAGTTGGCTAGCCAGCTGGATAACTAGTTAATTCAGCTAGTTTAGTCACCTGGCTGGCCAGCTGCCTAACTTGTTAATCAACTAGTTAAATCAGCTGGCTACCCAGCTGGCTAGCTAGTTAAGTCATCTCATTAAGTCAGTTGTCTAGCCAGCTCGCTAGTTAGTTAATAAGCCAGTTAAGTCAGATGACTAGACAGCTGGCTAGCTAGTTATACCAGCTAGTTATTTCAGCTGGTTTGCTAGGTACCTAGCAAATTAAGTCAGCTAGTTATGTCAGTTAGCTGGCTAGTTAAGTCAGCTAGATAAGTCAGCTAGCTAGCTATATAGCTAGCTTGGTATCTAGCTAGGTATTTCAGCAAGTAAATTCAACAGGCTAGCTAGGTAGCTAGCTAGTTAAGTCAGCTAGTTAAGTCAGCTGCCTAGCTGGGTAGCTAACTAATTAAATCAGCTGGCTAGCCAGTTAGCTATCTAATTAGGTCACCAATTTAAGTCAGCTCACTACCTAGCTGGATAGCTAGGTAGCTAGAAAGTTAAGTCAGCTGGAAAGTATGCAGGATATATATGTAGTTAACTAGTTAAATCAGCTGGTTAGCCACCTGGGTAGCTAGTGATGTCAGCTAGTTAAATTAGCTGGTTAGCCAGCTGGCTAACGAGTTAAGTCACCTATTTCAACCAGCTGGCTAGCCAGCTGGCTAGCTGGTTAAGTCTGTTTGTTAATACAAGTGGCTATCCATCTGCTAGCTAGGGAGCTAGCTAGTTAAGTCAGCTGGCTAGCCAGCTGGCTAGCTGGTTACGTCAGCTAGTTAAGTCAGCTGGTTAGCCACCTGGGTAGGTAGGTAGCTAGCTAATTAAGTCAGCTGGCTAGAGGGCTGGCTAGCTATGTAATTCAGTGAGTTAAGTGAGCTTTTTAGCTGCCTGTCTACCTAGGTGGCTAGCAAGCGACACCAGTTGGCTAGCCAGATGGCTATCTAGTTAAGTCAGCTAGTTAAGTCAACTCGTTAACCGGCTGACTAGCTAGGTGTCTGGCAACTTAAGCCGGCTGGTTAGCAGGCTGGTCAGGTAAGTAGACAGCTAGTTAAACTGGATGGCTAGTCAGCAGACCTGCATGGTGACTGGTTAGTTAAGCCGACTGGCCGTCCCGCTGTGTAGCTAGCCAGATGGCTATTTAATCTGACTTGCTAGCCAGTTTGCCAGTCCACTAGCAAGCTAGCCAGCTGCCTAGACAGTTAACCAATCAGGTAGCTAGGTAGTTAAGCCATCTGGCTAGTCATCTAGCTAACCAGTTAGCTCGCTAATTAAGTGAGCTGGCTTGCCTGCTACTCAGCCAACTACCTAGTCAGCTAGTTAATTCAGCTAGTTAGCCAGCTAGCTAGTCAAGTCAGGTAGCTAGTCAGCTACCTGGTCAGATAGCTAGTTAAGTCAGCTAGCCAGCCAATTAGTCAGTTAGCTAACTAGTTAAGTCAGGTGGCTAGACAGCTAGACAGCATGTTTGCTAGTTAGATATATCAGCTAGATAGCCCACTAGGTAGCCAGCTAGCTAGTTAATTCAGCTAGCAAATCAGCTAGTTACTTAGCTATGTAGTCAATTATCAAACCAGCTAGCTGGTCAGCTAATTAGTGGGCTCGCTCACTTTCCATTAGGTAAGCTAACTGTTCGGCTCCCTCACCTGCCTACCTGTCAGCAAATTAGTCGACTCACTCACCAGCCAACAGGTCAACTAACTTGTCGGCTCGCTTACAAGCCAACAGGACAGCTAACAAGTTGCCTTGCTCGCAAGCTGACTAGTTAAGGTAGCTCATCAGTGTGCTCACGCCAACCGAAGAGTTAAGGCAGCTCACCTGTAGGCTCTATCACCGGCCAATTAGTTAAGTTGGTTCACTTGTCAGCTCACTCACCGGCCAACTTGTTAAATCTTCTGACCAGTCGGCTCACTCGACAACCGACTATATATGGCTGACCAGCTAGCTAACTCGCCAGCCCACTAGTTAATCAGCTGATTAATCGGCTCACTCGCAGGTCGAGTAGATAAGTCAACTCACCTGTTGTCTCACTCGCTGGCTGACTAGTTGTCACCTAACCGGTCTGCCGACTAACTGGCAAACTAGATGTCAGCTAACCAATCGGCTTACTAGTTGGCCAACTTGTAAGCTGACAAGTTAGCTCAGCTAACTAGTCGGCCGACAATTTAGGTCAGCTAACTAGTCAACCGACTAGTTGGCCGACATGTTAAGTCAGCTAAAAAGTCGGCCGAGTAGTCAGCCAACATGTTAAACCAGCTAAGTAGTCTGCCTACTCAGCCAAAAATTTAAGTCTCCTTGCTAAGTCATTAACCAACTAGTTAAAACAACTAGTTAACTCATTTACCAACGAGTTAAAACAATTAGCTAACTCATTAGCCAACTCAATAAATCAGCTAGCTAACTCATTATCCAACTAGTTGTCACCTACCTAAGTCAGCTAGCTAGCTAAGCCAGCTAGATCACTAGATAGCTGTTTAAGTCAGCTACTAAAGTCTGCTACCTAACAAGTTTGTTAGTTATTCAGCTAGTTAAATCGTTAGCTAACTATTTAATTTGGTAGTTAAGTAAGCTAGCTAACTAGTTAAGTCAGCCTGTTAAGTCAGCTATCTAAATAGTTATCAGCTACCTAAGTCAGCTAGTTAAGTCAGCTTTTTAAATTAGTCAACAGGTTAAGACAGCATGCTAGCTAGTGAGCTAACGAATTACATCAGCAGGTTGAGTCAGGTTGTTAACTAGTTAACTAACAGGTTAAATGAGCTGGTTGAGTCAGCTAGCTAGCTAGTTAGCAAACGGGTTGGCTCAGCTGCTTGAGTAGGCTAGCTAGCTAGTAAGTAAATGAGTTAAATCAGCTGGATGTGTCAGTTAGCTAGCTAGTTAGCTAACGTGATGTCAGCTTGTTGTGTCAGCTAGCTAGCTCATTAGCTAAAGAGTTAAGTCACATGATTAAGTCACCTAGCTAGCACATTATATAACGAGTAAGCTAACTAGTTAGCTAGCTGGTTAAGTCAGCTAGCTATCTAAGCAGCTAACTATTTAAGTCAGCTTGTTAGCTAGGTATCTTGCTAGTTAGTTAACAATTTAAGTCAGCTGGCTAGCTAGGTTGTTGCTAGCTAGCTAACTATTCAAGTCAACTGGCTATCTAGGTTGCTAGCTAGTTAAGTCAGCTAATTAAGTCTGCTGGCTAGCCAGTTGGCTAGTTTGGTAGCAAGCTAGTTAACTCAGTTGGCTAGCTAGCTGGTTAGCTTGTTAATTCAGCTAGATAAAAGAACTTGCTAGCCAATTTGCATGGTAGTTAACTAGATAGTTAAGTCAGCTAGATAGTTACGTGGCTAGCTAGTGATGTCAGCGAGTTAAGTCAGCTGTCTAGCCAACTGGCTAGGTGGTTAAGACAGATAGCTTAGTCAGCTGTCTAGCCAGCTGGCTACAAGGTAGCTAGCTAGATAAGTCAGCATGCTAGCCAGCAGGCTATTTGTGCAATGCACCTAGTTTATTCAGCTGGATATCCTGCTATCTACGTAGTTAGCAAGATAGTTAAGTGAGCTGTGTAACCAGCTTGCAAACTTAAGTCAGTTAGGTAAGTCAGCTGGCTAACCAGGTGGTTAGATAGGTAGCCAGCTTATTTAGTCTTCTGGCTAGCCAGATGACTAGCTGGTTAAGTCAGCTAGTTAAGTCGGCTGGCAAACAGCTGGTTAGCTAGTTAAATCAACTCATTAAGTCAGTTGGGTATCCATCTGGTTAGGTAGTTAAAAAGTTAGTGAGGTCAGATGGCTAGTCATCTGGCTAGCTAGGTATTTCAGGTAGATAAGCCAGCTGGATAGCTAGGTAGGTAACTGGTTAAGTCATTTAGTTAAATCAGCTTGCTAACTAGTTAAGTCAGTGAGTTTAGTCTGCTGTCTAGCCAGATGGCTAGCTGGGAAGCTAGCTAGTTAAGTCAGCTGACTAGACAGTGAGCAAGCTAGTTAAGTAACCTGGTTAAGTCAGCTCACTAGCCAGCTGGTTAGCTAGGTAGGTAAGTCAGCTCACCAGCCAGTGGGCTACATAGGTAGCAAGCTAGTTAAGTCAGCTGGCTATACAGCTGGCTAGCTATGTAGCTAGGCAGTTAGGTCAGCCTTCTATCCAGCTGTCTAGCTTGTTAAGTCAACTGGTTAATTCAGCTGGCAAGACAGCTGGCTAGCTAGGTAGCTAGATAGTTAAGTCAGCTGTCTAGCCTGCTGCATAGCTAGTTAAGTCAGATGGCTAGCCAGCTAGCTAGCTAGGTAGCTGGCTAATTAAGTGAGCTGGCTAGACAGCTGGCTAGCTACTTAAGTCAACTAGTTAGATGAGCTGGCTAGTCACCTGGCTAGCTGTATAGCAAGATAGTTAATTCAGGTGACTAGCAAACAGGCCAGCTATTTATGTAGGCTAGTTAAGTCAGCTGGATAGCCAGCTGGATAGCTAGGTAGCAAGCTAGTTAAGTCATTTGACTAGCAACCTGGCGACCTAATTAAGTCAGCTAGTTAAGTCAGCTGACTAACCAGCTATCTAGCTAGGTAGAGAGTTAGTTAAGTCAACTGGCTTACGAGCTGGATAACCTTTTAGGTCAGCTAGTTAAGTCAGCTTTCTAGCCAGCTGGCTAGCTGGTTAAAACAACAAGTTAATTTAGTTGACTAGCAAGCTTGCTATTTAGGTAGCAATCTAGTTAAGTCACCTGGCTAGTCAGCTGGCTAGCATATTATGTCATGTAGTTAATTCAGCTGGTTTCTCAGCTGACTAGCTAGGTAGCTAGCTAGTTGAGTCAGCTGGCTGACCATCTGGCTAGCTGGTTAAATCAGTGAGATAATTCAGTTGGCCAACCAGCTGGCAGGCTAGTTAAGTCAGCAAGTCAAGTCAGCTGGCTAGACAGCTGACTAGCTGGTTAAGTCAGGTAGTTAAGTCAGCTGGCCATCCAGCTGTCTAGCTAGGTGTCTAGCTAGTTGAGTCATCTAGTTAAGTGAAGTGACTAGCTAGGTATCTAGATAGTTAAGTCAGCTGGTTAAATCAGCTGGCTAGTTAGTTAAGACAATTAGTTAAGTCAGCTGGCTAGGTAGCTGCTTATCAGGGTAGCTATCTAGTTAAGTCAGCTTGCTACCCAGCTGGCTAGCTACTTTATTCACATAGTTAAGTCAGTTCGCTGGCCAGTAGATTAGCTAGGTAGTTACTAGTTAAGTCAGCTGGCAAGCCAGCGGGCTATTCAGTTTGGTAGCTACTTAAGTCAGCTGTCTAGCCTTTAGGCTATCTAGTTAAGTGAGCTAGTTAAGTCAACTGTCTATCCAGATGTCCAGCTCGGTAGTTAGGTAGTTAAGTCTCCTGGCTAGCCAGCTGGCTACATCATTAAGTCAGCTAATTAAATCAGCTGGCTAGGCTGCTGGCTAGCTAGGTAGCTAGGCAATTAATTCAGGTGGCTTGACAGCTGGCCAGCTAGTTAAGTCAGCTAATATAGTCAGCTGGCTAACCAGCTGGTTAGCTAGTTAAGTCAGCACGTTAATTCAGCTGTCTAGCCAGCTGGCTAACTAGTTAAAAGCTATTTATGTCAGATGGGCAGCCATCTGGTTCGCTAGTTATTTCAGCTAGTTAAGTCAGCTGGCAAGCTAAGAAGCTAGCTAGTTAAGTCAGCTAGATAGTCAGCTAGCTAGCTAATTAAGTCAGCTAGTTAAGTCAGCTAGCTAGCCAGCTTGCTAGCTAGGTAGCTAGCTAGTTATGTCAGCAGTCTATCAAGCTGGCTAGGTAGTTGTCACCTAGTTGTCAGCTGATTAGCCAGTTGGCTAGGTAGGTAGCTTGCTAGATAAGTCAGCTGGCTATACAGTTGGCTAGCTAGATGACACACCTAGTTAATTCAGCTGGATGTTCAGCTGGCTAGCTACAAAGGAAGCTAGTTAATTCAACAGGTTAGAAAGCAGGACAGCTAGTTATGACAGTCAGATAAGTTAGCTGGTGAGCAAGCTGGTTAGCTAGGTAGTTAGGTAGTTAAGTCAGCTGGCAAGCCAGTAGAATACATAGATAACTACCTAGTTAAGTGTGCTTGCTAGCCACCTGGCTATCTAGGGATGTCAGCTAGTTAAATCTGCTGGCTAGTCAGCTGGCTAACGAGTTAAGTCAACTAGTGGAGTCTGGTTAGCCAACTGCATAGTTTGTTGTCAGCTAGTTAATTCAAGTGGCTAGCCATCTGGCTAGCTAGGTAGCTAGTGAGTTAAGGCAGCTGGCAGGCCAGCTGGCTAGGTGGTTAAGTCAGCTAGTTAAGTCAGCTGGTTAGCCACCTCTTTAGGTAGATAGCTAGCTAATTAAGTCATCTGTCTAACCAGCTTGGTAGCTAGCTAATTCAGCAAGTTAAGTGATATGGTTAGTCGTCTGACCCACTTGGTGGCTCACTAGGCAATCCAGCTGGTTAGCCAGATGGCTCTGTAGTTAAGTCAGCTAGTTAAGATAGCTGGTTAACTGGCTGGCTAGCTAGGTGGCTGGCAAGTTAAGCTGGCTGGTTAGCAGGCTGGTCAGGAAGGTGGCCAGCTAGTTAAGCAGGCTGGCTAGCTGGCTGACCTACAGGGTGGCTGACTAATCAAGATGGCTGACTATTTCACTGTCCAACCAGCCAGCTGGCTATTTAAGCCAGCTGGCAAGCCAGTTGGCCAGCCTTCTGGCTAGATTGTCAGCTGGCTAGCCTGCTAGCCAGCCAGGTAGCTAGCTAGTTAAGCGAGCTGGCTAGCCATATAGCCAACAAGGATGCTAGCTAGTTAAGTCAGCTGGCTAGCCAGCTAACCAGCCAACTAGTCAGTCAGCTATTTAAGTCAACTAGCTGGCCAGCTAGCTAGTAGTGAGCTAGCAATTCAGCTAACTACTCAGGTGCCTAGTTAAGTCAGTTAGCTAGTCAGGTTGCTAGTCAGCTAGCTAATTAAATCAGCTAGCTTTTCAGCTAGCTAGTCAGGTAGATAGTTAAGTCAGCTGGCCATCTAACTAGCCAGTCATCTAACAAGTTAAGTCAGCTAGCTATACAGATAGATAGCTTGTTTGCTAGATAGTAATGTCAGGTAGATAGCCAGAGCTATTCAGTCAGCTAGCAAGCTAAGAGAACTAGCAAATTATCTAGCTACTTATCTAACTAGTCAGCTAGCAATTCAGCTAGCTTGTGAGCTAACTAGTGGGCTTCCATTGCTTTCCATCAGGTAAGCTAAATACTCGGCTCGCTTGCCTGCTAAGAGGTAAACAAACTAGTCAGCGCACTCGCCAGAACAGGTCAACTAACTTGTCAGCTCGCTCACGGGCCAACAGGTCAGCTAAGTAGTCGGCTTGCTAGCCAGGAGACTAGTTAAGTCAGCTCAACAGTTAGCTCACTCGCCAGCCGACTAGTTATGGCAGCACATACATTCTCTCACTTGCCAGATGAATAGTTAATTCAGCTGGCCAGTCGGCTCACTCACCGCCCAAGTAAAGTCAGCTCACTTGTCGGTTCCTAGGCCCGCCAACTAGTTGTCAGCTAACCGGTCGGCCTACTAGCTGGCCAAATAATTAAGTCAGCCAACCAATTGGCCAACTAGTGGACCAACTTGACAGCCGATAATTTAGGTCAGCTAAACATTCGGCTGACTCGTTAGGTCAGCTAACTATTCGGCCAACTAGTCGGCCGAATAATTAGGTCAGCAAACTAGAGAGCCAACAACTTAACCGAGATAACTATGGGGTAAATTCTTCAACCATCTAGTTATCCAAGCTAAATAGTCGGCCGATTAGTCGTCCAACTTGTTAAGCCAGCAAAAAAGTTGACTGAGAAGGCAGCCAACATGTTAACCCAGCTAACTAGTGGGCAGACTCGTCAGACAGCAAGTTAAGTCACCTAGCTAACTCATTAACCAACTAGTTAAGTCAGCTATTTAACTCGTTTGCCAACTAGTTAAAACAGTTATCTAACTCATTAACCAACTCGTTAATTCAGCTAGCTCTCTCGTAAGCTAACTACTTATGTCAGCTTACTAAGTGAGCTAGCTAACTAGCTAGCTGGGTAATTCAGCTAGTTAAGTCATCTTGCTCACTAGTTAGCGAATTATTCAAGTCAGATACATAAGCCTGCTTCCTAACTAGTTTGCTAATTAGATAAGTCAGCTCTTTATTCAGTTAGTTAAATAGTTTGCTAACTATTTAATTCAGGTAGTTAAGTTAGCCAGCTAACTAGTTAAGTCACAGAGTTAAGTCAGCTAGTCAAGTAGTTAAATCAGCTTTCTAAGTCAACTAGTTAAGTCAGCTTTATAATATAGTCACCTGGTTGAGACATCTAGATATCTAGTTAGCTAAATGCTTAAGTCAGCAGCTTGAATCATATTGTTAGCTAGTTAACTAACGGGTTAAGTCTGCTGGTTGAGTCAGCTAGCAAGCTAGTTAGTAAACGGGTTGAGTCAGTTGGTTGAGTAGGCTAGCTGGCTAGTTAGCTAACGAGTTAAGTCAGCTCTATGGTGAGCTAGCTAGCTAGATAGTTAATGAGTTTATTCAGCTGGATGAGTCAGCTAGCCAGCTCATTAGATAATGGGATAAGTCAGATGATTAAGTCACCTAGCTAGCACATTAGATAACGATTTAGCTAACTAATTTTCTAGCGGGTTAAGTCAGCTAGCTAGCAAGGAAGCTTACTCTTTAAGTCAGCTTGTTAGCTAGGTCGCTAGCTGGTTAGCTAAATTTAAGTCAGCTGGCTAACTATATAGCTAGCTAGTTAGCAAACAATTTAAATTAGCTGGCTAGCTAGGTAGCTGCTAGTTAATTAAGTTACTAAAGTCAGCTGGCTAGCCAACTGGCTAGCTAGGTAGTGAGCTAGTTAAGTCTGTTGGATAGCCAACTGGCTAGCTGGTTAATTCAGCTAGTTAAGATAGCTGGTAGCCGGGCTCAGTGGCTCAGCCTGTAATCCCGTGCCTTTGGGAGGCTGTGGTGAGTGTATTGCCTGAGCCCGCGGGTTCGAGACCCACCTGGGCAACTTGGCAAGATCTCATCTCTACAATAAATCAAAAAATTAGCCAGTCATGGTAGTGCACACCTGTAATTCCAGCTACTTGGAAGACTGAGGCGGAAGTATCGCCAGAGCCCAGCAGGTGAGGCTGTGGTGGCCAGGAGTGGCCACTGCACTCCAGTCTGGGTGACAGAGTGAGACTCTAACTCAAAAAAAAATGATAGCTGGCTAGCCAACTGGATATGTAGGTAGCTAGCTAGTTAAGTCAGCTAGATAGCTACCTGGATATCTAGTGATGTCAGCAAGTTAAGTCAGCTGGCTAGCTACCTGGTTAACTGGTTAATTCAGCTAGTTAATTCAGCTGGCCAGGCAGCTGGCTTGCTAGTTATGTCAGCAAGTTAAGTCAGCGGGCCATTCAGCTGGATAACTAGTTAAGTCAACTTTTTAAGTCAGCTGGCCAGCCAGCTGCCTAGCTAGGTAGCTACCTAGTTAAGTCAGCTAGTTATGTCAGCTGTTTAGCTAGGTATCTATCTAGTTAAGTCAGTTTGTTTAGTCAGTTGTCTAACCAGCTACCTATCAGGGTACCTAGCTAGTTAATGCAACGGACTAGTAAGCTGGCTAGCTAGTTAAATTACATACTTAAGTCAGCCCACTGGACAGCGGTTTAGTTAGGTAGTTAGGTAGTTAAATGCATTGTCAAGCCAGAGGGCTATGTAGGAATGTAGCTAGTTAAGTGTGCTGGCAAGCCCTCAGGCTATCTAGTTAAGTCAGCTAGGTAAGTCAGCTGACTATCAAGCTGTCTAGTTAGGTAGGTAACTAGTTCAGTCTGCTATATACCCAGCTGTCTATTTAGTTACGTCAGCTAGTTAAATCAGCTGACTAGGCTGCTGGCTATCTAGGTAGCTAGGAAGTTAAGTCAGCTGGCTACCCAGCTGGCCAGCTAGTAAAGTCAGCTAGTTTAGTCAGCAGGCTAACCAACTGGTTAGCTAGTAATGCTAGTTAATTCAGCTGATGAAGTCAGTTGTCTAGCCAGATGGCTAGCTAGTTAAAAAGCTGTTTACGTCAGATGGGTAGCCAGCTGGCTCACTAGTTATTTCAGCTAAGTAGACAGCTGGCTAGCTGGGTAGCTAGGCAATTAAGTCAGTTGCCAAGCCAGCTGGCTAGCTAGTTAAGTCCGATAGTTAAGACAGCTGGCTAACCAGCTTGCAATCTAGGTAGCTAGCTAGATATGTCACGTGTCTATGCCAACTGGCTATCTAGTGAAGTCACCTAATTGAGTCAGTTGAGAAAGCAGCTGGTTAGCTAGGTTGTTTGCTAGTTAAGTCAGCAGGTAAACAGCGGGCTAGCTATATACATTACCTAGTTAATTCAGCTGGATAGCCAGCTGACTAGCTATGCAGCATGCTAGTGAATTCAACTGGCTAGAAAGCAGGACAGCTAGTTAAGACAGCTAGTTAAATCAGCTGGATAGCAAGCTTGCTGACTAGGTTGTGACCTATTTAATTCTGTTGGCTAACCAGCTGGCTAGCTAATTATGTCACCTAGATAAGTCAGCTTGTTATCCAGGTGGCTATAGAGGTACAGAGCTAGCTAAGTAAGATGCATAGCCGTCTGTTAAGTCAGCTAGTTTAGTCACCTGGTTGGCCAACTGCCTAGCTCGTTAGTCAACTAGTTATATCAGCTGGCTAGCCAGATTGCTAGGTAATTAGCTAATGGGTTAAGTCAGCAGGTTGAGTCAGGTAATTGGCTAGTTAACTAAGGTGTTAAGTCAGCTGGTTGAGTCAGTAGGCTAACGAGTGAGCAAACAGCTTAAGTCAGCTATTTGAGTATGCTATCTTTCTAGTTAGCTAACCAGTTAAGCCATTTGGATTAGTTAGCTAGCTAGCTTGTTAGCTTACGAGTTAAATCAGCTGGTTGAGTCAGCTAGCTAACTCATTAGCTAATGATATATGTCAGAGGATTAAGTCAGCTAGCTAGCATGTTAGATAACGAGTAAGCTAACTGCATAGCCATCGGGTTAAGTCAGCCAGCTAGCTAGGCAGTTAACTATTTAAGTCAGTTTGTTAGCTAGGTAGCTAGGTAGTTAGCTAACTACTTAACTCACGTGGCTAGCAAGGTAGCTAGCTAATTAGCTAACTATTTAAGTCAGTTGGCTAGCTAGGTAATTTGCTAGTTAAGTCAGCTAGTTTTCAGCTACTTAAGTCAGCTTGCTAGCCAGCTGGCTAACTAGGCAGTGAGCCAGTTAAGTCAGTTGGCTAGCCAGCTGGACAGCTGTTTAATTCACCTAGTTAAGAGAGCTGGCAAGTCAACTGGTATACGTAGCTAGCTAGTTAAATCAGTTAGATAGCTACCTGGCTAGCTAGTCATGTCAGTGAGTTAAGTCAGCTGGCTAGCCAACTGGGTAGCTGATTAAATCAGCTAGTTTAGTCAGCTGTCTAGCCAGCTGGCTAGGTAGGTAGTTAACTAGATAAGTCAGCTTGCAAGCCAGAAGGTTAAGTGTTCAATTCAGCTAGTTAAGTCAGCAAGTTTGCCTGCTGGCTAGGTAGGTAGCTAGCTAGTTAAGTGAGCTGGCTAGCCAGCTTGCTAACTTAAATCAGCTAAGAAATTCAACTGGCTAGCCAGGTGGCTAGATAGGTAGCCTGCTATATAAGGCAGCTGTCTAGCAAGCTGACTTGCTGGTTAAGTCAGCTAGTTAAGTTACCTGGCAACCATCTGGCTAGCTAGTTAATTCAGCTCGTTAAGTCAGTTGGCTATCCAGCATGCTAACTAGGTAAAAAGTTAATTAAGTCAGATGGCTAGTCATCAGGCTAGCTAGCTATTTTAGCTAGTTAAGTCAGCTGGCTAGCTAGGAAGCTAGCTATATAAGTCAGCTAGTCATGTCAGCTAGTTAGCTAGTTAAGTCTGCTGGTTAAGTCAGCTGTCTAGCTAGATAGCTAGATAGGTAGTTAGCTAATTAATCCAGCTAGCTATGCCAGCTTGCTACCTAGGTAGCTAGCTGGTTAAGTCAGCTAGTTTAGTCACATGGCTAGGTTGTTAAATAAGCTAATTAAGTCAACTGGCTAGCCAGTTGCCTAGCTGGGTAGCTAGCTAGGTAAGTCAACAGACTAGCCAGTTAGCTAGCTAGTTAAAAAACCTAGTTAAGTCAGCTCACTACCCAGGTGGTTAGCTAGGTAGCTAGATAGCTGAGTCAGCTGACAAACGAGTGTGCTATGTAGGTAGTTAGCTAGGTAAGTCAGCTGGCTATCCAATTGGTCATCTAGGTATCTAGCTAATTATGTCAGCCTGCTAGCCAGCTGGCTAGCTAGTTATGTCACCTAGTTAAGTCAGCTGGCTTGACAGTTGGTTAGCTAGGTAACTTGATAATTTGGTCAGCTGTCTAGCCTGCTGGCTAGATAGTTAAGTCACCTAGTTAAGTCAACTTGTTAGCCAGCTGGCTAGCTATATATCAAGCTATTTAATTCAGCTGAGTAGCAATCATGCCAGCTACATAAGTCAGCTATTTAATTCAGGTGGCTTGCCAGATGACTAGCTATGCAGCGAGATAGTTAACTCAGTTGGCTAGCCAGCTGGCTAGCTAAATAATTCAGCAAGTTAATTCAACTAGCTAGATAGCTAGGTAGAGAGCTAGTTAAGTCAGCTGGCTAGCCAGCTGTCTCACTAGTTAAGTCATCTAGTTGAGTCAGTTGGCTAGCCAGCTGGCTAGCTAGGTAACAAACTAGTTAAGTCAGCTAGCTAGCCAGTAGGCTAGCTGTAAAAGGCAACTAGTTAATTCAGCTGGCCTTCCAGCTGGCTAACTATGTAGTTACCTAGTTAAATCAGCTGGCTAGCCAGCAGGCTAGCTGTTAAAGGCAGCTAGTTAATTCAGCTGACCATCCAGCTGGATAGTAATTAAGTC
>NW_007050744.1:0-473 GCF_000164805.1 Carlito syrichta | reverse complement strand
GGCCACTGCACTCCAGTCTGGGCGACAGAGTGAGACTCCAACTCAAAAAAAAAGAAATCTATCCCAAAGGAAAACAAATCACACACACACACACCTCATTATTGTGACAATAGTAAAAGATTGAAATCAACCCAAATATCTGTCAAAAGGACACTGGTTTAAAAAACAAAAAAACTATAGTGCATCCACACAGTAGAATCTGTGCCACTACACAAAATATGAAGGTAGTGTTTTATATAAGGAGGGCTCCAAAAAAACCTAGAATTATTTTCTGGAGGGTGGGCCCCTTATAATACAGGCTTTCCTGGCTAGGTAAGTGTTCTAGGAACCCAGTGTGTCAGCTAGTGTTCTGAGAGGCTGCATTTGGCTTCAGTGAACTTTTTTTGTGGCAAACAGGTGACTGGTTCTTTCACCATGACAACACTCCTACCCACAGCGCACTGAGTGTACATCAGTTGTTTTTTGCCTTTTTT
>NW_007050743.1:0-386 GCF_000164805.1 Carlito syrichta | reverse complement strand
TGACAGTGGGGAATGTTATAGGCCAAGGCTCTGGGAACGGGGGCTTCTTACATTTCTCATATTTGATTTGAAGTTGTTTGTCTAAATGCACCGAGGTATCTTCTTTGATTGCTGTAACTTTCCATCCCCTCTTAAGGAACTAAAATTTAAAGTCTGTGTGGTTGCAAATTCCAAAAAGTTACTCTAAAATATAAGTGGTCACATACAAGGAAATGTCAGCATGATTAGGAGATCTTGAGTCATGCCAGAACTGCCCATAGGTCTTGTTAATTTAGCCTTGGAGGTAGGTGAGGGGCTATGTAATATAAATACTGAAGTAAGTTTGCATCACCTTTGAGTGGATTTTTGATAATGATACTGACCATCTCCCTGTAACCTGGTTGCAG
>NW_007050742.1:0-541 GCF_000164805.1 Carlito syrichta | reverse complement strand
ATAAGGTCAGTTGGCTAGCCAGCTGGCTATCTACTGATATCAGCTAGTTAAGTCAGCTGGCAAGCCAGCTGGCTATCTACTGAAGTCAGCTAGTTAAGTCAGCTGGCTAGCCAGCTGGCTAATGAGTTGTCATGCAGTAGAGTCAGCTGGTTATCCATCTGGTTAATTGGTTTGGTCAGCTAGTTAATTCACATTCCTAACCATCTGGGTAACCAGGTAGCTAGCTAGTTAAGTCAGCTGGATAGCCTGCTGTCTAGCTCTTTAAGTAGGCTAGTTAAGTCAGCTGGCTAGGCACCTGGCTAGGAGGGTAGCTAGCTAATTAAGTGTGCTGGCTAGCCAGATGTCTATCTAGCTAAGTCAGCTAGTTAAGTCAGCTAGATAGCCGGTTGGCTAGCTAGGTTGATGGCAAGATAAGCTGGCTGGTTAGCTAGCTGGTCAGGTAGGTGGCCTAGCTGATTAATCAACTAGTTTAGTTAGTTCCCTAACCAGTTGACTGCTAGTTAAGTAACCTCGTTAACTCAGTTGGCTAGCCAGCTCGCTA
>NW_007050741.1:0-509 GCF_000164805.1 Carlito syrichta | reverse complement strand
TTTTTTTTTTACAGTTGGCTGAGAAGTCCTGGAGGTGATGCCTTAAATGACTTGTATAGCTCTCCTCCAAGTCAGTTTCTTTGGAGGTGAGGAGCAGATACACAAGCAGAGAGAACTATGTAGACAAAGACGAGGTATGTTGGTCGTTTAAGGAGCTCCAAGAGGGCCTGTGAGATTGCCACAGTTCCCCCCCCTTCTATCTGCTGCGACCTGTCCTGAAAGGGCAAGATCCTGTGGTCTTTTGTTGGATGTTTATGAAGGAAACCAAGGACACAAGCTGACAAGATCCTGTGTTCTTTGGCTTATGTTCAAGGAGCTAAGCCTACATTAAGCCTACATTTCCTTTGTCTCCCCTGACCTTTTAGTTGCATTTCTATGGATAGCCAAGCCCAACTCTGGCCCGGAACCTGCTCATCCTAAGTGATTGCCTTGTTTAGCATAGATGTTAGGATATGCATAGTTTAGTCATTGATACTTACCCTGCTTGTGTGATTTAACTCAGACATTAA
>NW_007050740.1:0-429 GCF_000164805.1 Carlito syrichta | reverse complement strand
AGTCGCCTGTTACTTCCATGTTGCTGCAAAGGACATGATTTTGTTCTTCTTTATGGATGTGTAGTGTTCTATCATGTATAAATACCATGTTTTCTTTATCCATCCCACTTTAGATGGGCGTCTGGGTTGGTTTCTTGATTTTGCTACTGTGAATAGTGCTACAAAAACATGTGTGTGCAGGTGTCTTTGCAGCAGAGCAATTTATGTTTATCTGAGTATATTCCCAGAAGTGGGATTGCTGGGTCATGTGGTAGCTTAATATTTTGTTCTCTGAGAAAACACCACACTGCTTTCCTCAAAGTTTATATCCCACCAACAGTGTAAAAGTGTTTCCTTTTCCCTGAAGGCTCACCAACACCTGTTTTGTTTTGACTTTTTTTTTTTTTTTGAGTTGGAGTCTCACTCTGTCGCCCAGACTGGCGTGCAGTG
>NW_007050739.1:0-389 GCF_000164805.1 Carlito syrichta | reverse complement strand
GGCATGGCTGCAGGATCCTGGCTCCCAGGACCTCAACCTGTGGGATTCAGGTGGTAGTCCTGACTTGGCCCTTGAGTAGCAGAGTCTCCATGGGCTACCACGCCTGACTCGATATTGGGACCATTTGCTGAGATTGAGGTCTGGTTACATCACCCAAGCTGCTATCCCACCATGGGCTCAGGCAGTCTCCTGCCTCAGCCTCGTAGGGTGCGGTGCAGACGACTGTGAGCCACGGCACCTGGCCTGGACTCATCCATTTTGCCGGGGGAGGTGAAGTAAAGAAATATCCCTGGACGGAGACCACCGTATCCTGTGTAGCTGGGACCACGGGTACTACCACGTGTGACTCCAGTGTTTGTGTCCCGGGGAGTGACAAAGTCTTGCTACGT
>NW_007050738.1:0-752 GCF_000164805.1 Carlito syrichta | reverse complement strand
CCAAAGTGACAAGGCATAAACGTGTAAGAGTTCCTTCCTTCCAGAAGTAGGCAGGTCAAGACTGTGGGGACTCCACAATGTTACTAATGCCTTGACATTTCTGCTCTGCCATCTTCAGTAGCTGGCTTCTTTACTCAAGGTCCCCTCTGGTCCAAGATGGGTGCTGGAGCTCCAGTCATTATATTCAAATTCCAGGCAACATGAAGAGTAAAGGGAAGGACAAAAGCAATGAGCCTCGAGGCTGAGATTCTTCAGGGTCTCATACAATATATATATTTTTTAGTTGGAGTCTTACTCTGTCGCCCAGGCTGGAGTGCAGTGGTGTACTCACACACTCATGGCCATCCCAGCATTGACCTGCTGGACTCCAGCGATTCTTCCATCTCAGCCTTCCAAGTAGCCAGAACTACAGGCATGCACTACCATGCCTGACTAATTTTTTTTTTTTTACTTATTGTAGAGATGAGTTCTCACCAATTTGCCCGTGGCTGGTCTCAAATCCGCAGGCTCAGGCAATGCACTCGCCTTAGCCTCTCAAAGTCCTAGGATTACAGGCTGAGCCACCAAATCCGGTCCTCATACAACACTTTTACCTACAGGTCGTGGACCAAAATGTAGTCACATGGCCATGCTCAGTCATGAGAGAGACTGGGAAACATCTTTATCAGTTACCAAGGAAAAAAATGGGAAGACTGTACATTAGGTATGTAACTAGTTACATATGATAATAATATCACTATTTATTGAGCACT
>NW_007050737.1:0-450 GCF_000164805.1 Carlito syrichta | reverse complement strand
CTGCTTGGCACCTCCAGTGGTTCCCCTATGGTGCACACAGCACCCTCCCTGAGGGGGCCCTGCTTATTTTTCCACCGCCTCCCAGTTCCACACCAGGCATCCGGGCACCTTGCAGTTCCTCCCGCCTCCGGCCTTTTGCTGTTCCCTCCACCAGCCCTCCATCCTTTAGTATGCGTTACAAAGAAGGCAAGAAAACGTGGATCACGGTGGAGACAAAAGTGACACCATCTTGGATGCTAATCCCTCATGTTGACTTCTCATTAGCCCGAGTCCTGTGAATGTCTCCTGATCCCTACTTTATTCACTATCCCTTGTAAGAACATGCGCTCCTGCTTTTGGATCAAAACAACCTTGATGCTATCACACAAGTTACAGGCTCTGACATGTACTGCATTCTTGCCTGCTCTAGAGGGAGGGCTGCCTTTCATCGTCTTGCATGGAGCACGTGTT
>NW_007050736.1:0-389 GCF_000164805.1 Carlito syrichta | reverse complement strand
CTGGGGCACCCATCACAGAGGAGGTGTTGTCACTGAAGCACCCATCACAGAGGAGGGGCAGTCATGGGGTCACTCATCAGAAAGTAGGAACAGTCACTAGGGCAGTCATAACATAGGGGGGGCACTCACTGTGGCACCCATCACAGAGGCTTATCAGTCACAGAGGCAACCCTCACATACAAGGGTTAGTCACTGAGACATTTATCACAGATGATGGATAGACATTGTGGCATCCATAAGAGATTAAGCCCAGTCATTGTGGTACCCATTATGGAGGAGAACCAGTCACTGGGACAGATGACACAGAAGACGACTAGTCATTGGGGCATCCACCATTGAGGAGGACCAGTCACTTGTTCTTCAATCGCAGAAGAGGCCCTATCACAGTT
>NW_007050735.1:0-513 GCF_000164805.1 Carlito syrichta | reverse complement strand
AAAATTTCAGTACTATAAAGGCGATAAAAGGTATGTAGAGAAAAGTTAACTTTACTCCCAATTTTTGGAAGAATGGTACATGAGATAGAGTTCTTCAGAGAAAAGGAACCAATGAAAGATGATGTTGATAGAAGATAGATAGCTAGATAGATAGATAGATAGATAGATAGATAGATAGATAGACAAACAGAGATATAAAAAGAGAATCGTTATGAAGGATTAGTTCATGGAGGCTGAGAAGTCCCAAGATCTCCCATCTATAAGTTGAAAGGCCTGAAAACCAGGAGTGTCAATGGCATAAGTCCCAGTGCAAGTCTGAAGGTCCGAGGACCAGGTGTGCCGAAGTCCCAGGGCAGGAAAATATGAATATCCCGGCTAAAACGGGTAGAACAACTTCAAATGGATCTTTCCTCTGCTTTTTGGTTCTATTCTGTGTCCCAACAGATTGGATGACGGCCACCTGCGTTGGTGAGGGTGATCTTCCTGACTCAGTCTACTAATTCAAATGCTGAT
>NW_007050734.1:5256-6811 GCF_000164805.1 Carlito syrichta | reverse complement strand
TTGCTAGCTTAAGTCAGCTAGGTAATCAGCTGAGTAGCCCAGCTGGCTAAATATGTAGCCAGCTAATTAAGTCAGCTGGCTAGCCAGATGACTAACTGGTTATCTCAGCTAGTTAAGTCAGCTGGCAACCAGCTGGCTAGCTAGTTAAGTCAGCTCATTAAGACAGTTGGCTATTCAGCTTGTTAGCTAGCTAAAAACTAGTTAAATCAGATGGCTAGCCATCTGGCTAGTTGTTTCAGCTAGTTAAGTGAGCTGACTATCTAGAACACTAACTATATAAGTCAGCTAGTTATGGCAGCTAGGTAGCAAGTTAAGTCATCTAGTTAAGTCAGCTGGCTAGCTAGATAGCTAACTAAATAGCTAGCTAGTTAATCCAGCTACATAACCCAGCTGGCTAGCTAGGTAGCTAGCTGTTTAAGTCAGCTAGTTAAGTCAGCTTGCTAGCTAATTAAGACAGTGAGTTTTCAGCTGAATGGCCAGCTGCCTAGCTGGGTCACTACCTAGTTAAGTCAGCTGGCTAGCCAGTTAGATAGCTAGTTATGTAACCTAGTTATGTAAGCTCACTAGCCAGTTGCTTACCTAGGTACCTAGGTAGATAAGTCAGCTGGCAAGGCAGCAGGATATGTAGCTAGCTAGATAGTGAAGTCAGTTGGCTATCCAGCTGGCTAGCTAGGTACCCATGCAGTTGAGTCAGCATGCTAGCCAGCAGCCTATGTAGTTAAGTCACCTAGTTAAGTCAGCTGACTAGACAGATGGTGAGCTAGGTAGCTTGCTAATTTAGTCAGCTGGCTAGACAGAAGGCTAGTTAGTTAAGTCACCTAGTTTAGTCAGCTGGCTAACCATCTGTCTAGCTATATAGCAAGCTAGTTAATTCAGCTGATTAGCAAGCAGGTCAGCTATTTAAGACATCTAGCTAAATCAGCTGGCTTGCTAGCTGGCTAGCTAGGTAGTGAGCCACTTGTGTCAGTTGGCTAGCCAGCTGACAAGCTAATTAATCACCTAGGTAAGTCAGCTGGCTAGACAGCTAGCTAGCTAAGTAGAGAGCTGGTTATATCAGCTGGCTAGCCAGCTGGATAACTAGTTAATTCAGTGGTTGAGTCAGTTGTCTAGTCAGCTGGCTAGCAGTTTAATTCAACTAGTTATGTCAGCTGACTAGAAGGGTAGCTAGGTAGGAAGCTAGTTAAGTCAGCTGAGTAGCCAGCTGGCTAGTTATTTACATCAGCTAGTTAATTCAGCTGGCTTCCCTGCTTGCTAGCTAGGTAGCTAACTAGTTAAGTCAGCTGGCTAGCCAGCTGGCTAAGTCAGCTAGTTAATTCAGCTGGACAGCCAGCTGGCTTGCTAGTTGTGTCAGCAAGTTAAGTCAGCGGGCCTGCCAGCTGGCTAGCTAGTTAAGTCAGCTAGTAAATTCAGCTGGCCAGTCAGCTGGCTATCTAGGTAGCTAGCTTGTTAAGCAGCTAGTTAAATCAGCTGGTTATCTAGGTATCTAGCTAGTTAACTCAGTTAGTTAAGTCAGCTGGATAGCCAGCTACCTAGCAGGGTACCTAGCTAGTTAAAT
>NW_007050734.1:2775-4158 GCF_000164805.1 Carlito syrichta | reverse complement strand
CGAGGTAGAAAGATAGTTAAGTCAGCTGGCTAGCCGCCTGGATATCTAGTTAAGTCAGCTAGTATATTCACATTCCTGGCCAGCTGCCTAGCTCGTTATTCAACTAGTTAAGTAAGTTGGCTAACCAGCTGTCTAGCTATTTAAGTCACCCCGTTAAGTCAGTTGGCTAGCCAGCTTGCTAGCTAGTTAAGAAGCTAGTTATGTCAGATGGCTAGACAGCTGCCTAGCAAGTTATTTCAACTAGTTAAGTCAGATTGCTAGCTAGGTAGATAACTAATTATGTCCGCTAGTTTTATCAGCCAGCTAGCTAGTTAAAACAGCTAGTAAAGTCACCTAGGTAGGTAGCTAGTTATTTCAGCTAGTAACGTCAGCTGGCTAGCTGCATAGCTAGATAGTTAAGTCAATTAGTTAAGTCATTTGGCTAGCCACGTGCCTTGCTGGGTAGCTAGCTTGTTAAGTCAGTTGGCTACCCAGGTGGCTCACTACTTAAGTCACCTAGTAAGTCAGCTCTCTAGTCAGCTGTTTAGTTAGTTAGCTATGTAGTTAAGTCAGTTGTCAAGCCAGCGAGATACATAGGTAGCTAGCTATATAAGTCAGCTGGTTTGGCAACTGTCTAGCTAGTGATGTCTGCTAGTTGAGTCTGCTGGCTAGCCAGATGGCTAGCCAGTTAAGGAATCTAGTTAATTCAAGTGGCTAGCCAACTGGTTAGCTAGATATCTTGCTAGTTTTATCAGCTGACTATCCAGCTGGCTGGTTTAAATCAGGTAGTTGTCAGCTGTCTAGCCAATTGGCTATGTAGGTAGCTAGGTAATTAAGTCAGCTGGCTAGCCGGCTGGCTTACTAGTTAATTCTGTGGGTTAAGTTAGCTGGCTAGCCAGCTGGCTAGCAAGGTGGCTAGCTAGTTAAGCCAGCCTGCTTGCTGGATGACTATCTAGTTAAGTAAGCTAGTTAAGTAAGCTTATAGCTGGAAGTCTGGCTAGGTGGCTGGAAAGTTAAATTGGTGGGTTAGCAGCCTGGTCAGGTAGGTGACCTGCTAGTTAAGCCAGCTAGCTACCCGGCTGACCAGCAGGGTGACTGGCTAGTTAATCCAGCTGGTTATCTGACTGTCCCAGCAGCCGGATGGCTATTTAAGCTGGCTGGCTAGCCACCTCGTAGCCCACTAGCTAGCTAATCGTCTGCCTAGCTAGCTATCCAGCCAGGTAGCTAGCTAGTTAAACCAGCAGGCTAGCCATATAGACAACCAGTTATCTAGCTCTTTAGGTCAGATGACTAGCCAGCTATCCAGCAAAGAAGCTAGTCAGCTAGTTAAGTCAGCTAGCTAGTCAGCTAGCTAGGTAAGTCAGCTAGTAACTCAGCTAACTATTCAGCTAGCTAGTGAAGTCT
>NW_007050734.1:1163-2284 GCF_000164805.1 Carlito syrichta | reverse complement strand
CGCTGGCCAAGCAGGTTAAGGCAGCTCACATGTCAGGTCACTTGCCAGCTGACTAGTTAACTCAGCTCACCAATCGACTCATTCACTGGTTGAAGAGTTAACTCTTCTGACCATTCAGCTCACTTGCTAGCTGACTAAAGTCAGCTGACCAGTCAGCTCAATCGGCAGCTGACTAGTTAAGTCAGGTGACCAGTCGGCTCACTCGTAAACTGAATAGTTAAGTCAGCTGACCAGTCAGCTCACTCTCCGGCCGACTAGTTAAGTCAGCTCACCTGTGGGCTCACTCGCCGGCTGACAAGTTAAGTAAGCTAACTGGTCAGCCAAATACCGGCAAACGATTTAAGTCAGCTACACAATTGGCCGATTAGACGGTTAACTGGTTAGCTGACAAGTTAAGTCAACTAAATTGTGGGCCAATTTATGTCAACTAAATACTAGGCCAACTAGTCAGCCGACTCTTTAGGTGAGCAAACTAGCCAGCCAACTAGTTAACCGAGCTACCTTGTGGGCCAACTAGTCAGTCAACTAATTAACCCAGCTAATTAGTCAGCCAACTAGATGGCCGACTTGTTAAACCAGCTAACAAATCAGCCGAGTAGTCAGCCAACATGTTAAACCTAATAAGTAGTCGTCCACATTGTCTGCCAACAAATTAAGTCACCCAGCTAACTCATTACCCAACTGATTAAGACAGCTAGATAACTCGTTTACCAAATAGTTAAAACAGTTAGCTAACTCGTTAACCAACTCAAGTCAGCTAGCTATCTCATTAGCCAACTAGTTCAGTCAACTAGCTAAGTAACCTAGCTAATTAGCTAGCTAGCTAACTCAGCTAGCTAATACAGCTAGCTCACTAGTTAGCTAACTATTTAAGTCAGCTCCTTAAGCCTGCTACCTAAATAGTTTGCTAACTAGTTAAGTCAACTAGTTATTCAGCTAGCTAAATAGTTAACTATTTAATTCAGGTGTTTAAGTTAGCTAGTTAACTAGTTGTCAGCCAGTTAAGTCAGCTAGCTAAGTAGTCAAGTCAGCTAGTTGTCAGCTACCTAATTTAGTCAGCTGGTTAAGACAGCTAGCTAGGTAGTTAGCTAAAGGGTTAAGTCAGCAGTTTGAGTCAGGTA
>NW_007050734.1:0-470 GCF_000164805.1 Carlito syrichta | reverse complement strand
CTATTTAAGGCAGCTGTCTAGCCAGCTGACTTGCTGGTTAAGACAGCTAGTTAAGTCACCTGGCAACCAGCTGGTTATCTAGTTAAGTCAGCTCGTTAAGTCAGTTGGCTATACAGCTGGTTAGCTAGTTAAAAAGTTAGTTATGTCTGATGACTAGTCATCAGGCTAGTTAGTTATTTCAACTAGTTAAGTCAGCTGGCTAGATAGGGAACTAGATATATAAGTCTGCTAGTCATGTTAGGTAGCTAACTAGTTAAGTCAGCTAGTTAAGTCAGTTAGTTAAGTCAGCTAGCTAGATAGATAGCAAGCTAGGTTGCTAGTTGCATAGGACAACATGCTATGACAGCTGGTTAGATAGTTAGTTAGCTGGTTAAGTCAGCTAGTTAAGTCAGCTTGCCAGCTTGTTAAGTCAGCGAGTTAAGTCAGCTGGCTAGCCAGCTGCCTAGCTAGGTAACTAGCTAAATAAGTCA
>NW_007050733.1:0-391 GCF_000164805.1 Carlito syrichta | reverse complement strand
TCTGCACAGGGCTTTTCCATGATCCCAGACTCTGTCGGCCTTGGTTAATCATACAGACAACGTGTAAATGAATTAGCTCTGCATTCTGGAGGCAGGCTGTTCTGTGTGGCTGTGAGCCATTCTGCAGTCACACCATCCAAAGGTCTAGGGTCACAGGGTCAGGCCAAAGTATGTTGAGTTAGTCTTGCAGATGGCCCAGAGCAGTGGTTCTCAACTGGAGGTGATTTTGCCTCCCAGGAGACATTTGGCAGGGATTGGAGACATTTTGGATTATCACAAATTGGAAGGGGGATGGCTGCTTCTGGCAACTCGTAAGCAAAAGCCAGAGATACTGCTGAATTTCCCATACAAGACAGCTGACCACAACAAAGAGTGATCCAGCTCGAAATGT
>NW_007050732.1:0-391 GCF_000164805.1 Carlito syrichta | reverse complement strand
TAAAACAAAACTGGCAAATAGAGCCAGAAAAGGCTATGAAGAGAAGGTTCTCATGCTTGTGTGCCTAACAACAAAAACTGTCACAAAAGACTCTACAAAAACCATGACCTTACATAAAAGCCTTTGCAACCTTACACACAGAAAATACTTCTACAAGGACATCTGCCCCACAACTGCCTGTCCAGTCCCAGACTGGAGTCACCCTTGTGATGAATCTTTGTAGCCAAAGATAATTATCTCAAAATGATTTTGTAATCCTCCTCACTTTTCTTTAAAAACTTTTGTCAGGTTGGGCTCAGTGGCTCAGCCTCTCAGCATTTTGAGAGGCTGAGGCAAGTGGATTTGCCTGAGCCCACAGCTCTAGACTAGCCCAGGCAACTTGTTGAGACCT
>NW_007050731.1:0-406 GCF_000164805.1 Carlito syrichta | reverse complement strand
TAACTAGCTAGATACCTAGCTAGCTATCTAGCTAGCTAGCTGACTTATCTAGCTAACTTACTATCCAGCTAGCTGACATAACTTACTGACTTAACTAGCTAGCTAGCCAGCTGACAACTAGCTGAAATAACTAGCTAGCCATCTGTCTATCCAAATGACTTAACTAGCTTTTTTACTAGCTAGTGAGCTGGCCAGCCAACTGACTTAATGAGGTGACTTAACTAGCTAGCCAACTGTTTAGCCAGCTGACTAAACTAGTTGATTAATGAGTTAGGTAGTTGGCCAGCCAAGTGACTAAACTAGCTGAATTAACTAGTAATCCAGCTGGCCTGGCAGCTGACATAACTAGCTCTCTACCTCTCCAGTCACCTGGATAGTCAGCTGACTTAACTAGCTGACATAATTA
>NW_007050730.1:0-391 GCF_000164805.1 Carlito syrichta | reverse complement strand
CTAAGGAAGACTAGTATTTTAGTACCAGACAGAAAACTGGCAATCAGTAACTCAGTAAAAGCAAGTAAAAGCAAGATCCAATAAGAAGGCTGGCAGGAAGAAACCAAGAAGAGCAATTATGTACGTTTAACTCAATGTCTTGCAACCTAGAGATAGAGGGGAATCCATGATATTAGTATCCCCCGCCACATGGCTACTAGACAGGAGAATTAGGAAAGCCAAAGTTGTAGTTTTACTCAGAAATTTATCAGGTAGAAAATAAGAAAAGCAAATAATGCAGCTCCAGCCAGAAAGCAGGAAGCCTGCTGAACAAGGGGATGTTATGATTTACACTACTTCTGAAGATTATCTTCTAGAAAATGTATTCGTGTTCACAAAACTTGTGTTTTTT
>NW_007050729.1:0-471 GCF_000164805.1 Carlito syrichta | reverse complement strand
CGAGGTCACTGACAAAATATAGGCTCATCATAGGAGAATGTAACAATGGAGTTTTGCAGGGCGTGACATTTGAGTTCAGTTAACAAAGCACACAATTACACGGAACTTGTGGCTAGGGACTTTCCAAATGGTCAGGAGAAACAGTTCATGGGAACAGGAATGTGGGTCTGTGAGTACAAGGAACTTATTTTAGTCACACACAGGGGGTGCTATATCTGGGTAGCAAGCAACTAAGATGGAAGATTTTTAACAAAAATGCAGTTACTTAAATCAAGCAAGTTATTACAGGTTATTGCAAGTTTTACAAACATTTCACCTTAGGAAAGTGAATCTCCTCTTTCTCTCTCTCTCATTTACTTTCCAAATAAAGTATATTTTCTTTTTTTTTTTTGAGTTGGAGTCTCACTCTGTTCCAGACTGGAGTGCAGTGGCCGCTCCCGGCCACCGCAGCCTCGATCTGCTGGGCTCCGG
>NW_007050728.1:0-464 GCF_000164805.1 Carlito syrichta | reverse complement strand
TGTATAGAGAGCTGGCTAGCTAGTTAAGTCAGCTAGTTAATTCTGCTGGCTACCCATCTGACTAGCTAGGTAGCTAGCTATTTAAGTCACCTGGCTAGCCAGCTGGCTAGCTGGGTAGAGCTAGTTAAGTCAGCTGGCTAGTCAGCTGACTAGCTGGTTAAGTCACCTAGTAAAGTCAGCTGGCCAGCCAGCTGGCTAGCTAACTAAGTCAGCTAGTTAAGTCATCTGTCTATCCAACTGACCAGCTGATTAAGTAAGCTATATGTCAGCTGGCTAGTCTGCCGGCTAGAAGGGTAACTAGCTAGTTAAGTCAGCCAGCTAACTAACTGTCTTGTCCCGACCAGCGGGACAAGTAAAACGTGGGCACGAGGAGAACTACCTGCTGCTGGTGAAAAGAGAGAGAGAGAGACCAAGAGAGAGAAAGAGACAGGAGACACGCAGAATGGAGGCAAGACAGTGTTCTG
>NW_007050727.1:0-392 GCF_000164805.1 Carlito syrichta | reverse complement strand
GAAAGCAGGTGGTCTGCAGGCCCGGGTCATGTAGGGAAAAGTATTGGATCCATGCCCTGACTGTGGACACATGGTGGTGTGAGGATAACCTAGCAGAAGAGGGAAGTTTTGTGTCCCTTCCTCAGCCAAGCTAACCAAACTGGTCATCTCAAGCCTTGACCTCCGACTTTCTGGAAGATGACCCTTAAGTTTTCCCGTCTCCCACTGGGAGTTTGTTTTTGCTGTGTTGGGAGCAGAGAGTGGAGGGGAAGTGTTTGGAGAGGGATCTGCTTCACATGACAAACCCCAGTCTGAATTCGCCTTTTGGAAACCTGTCTGATGCAGAGTATCTGAGACACCCAGAACCATCCTTCTCTTGGTAAGTCTGAGGAAGAGGTACGCCCTTAGGAGGT
>NW_007050726.1:0-392 GCF_000164805.1 Carlito syrichta | reverse complement strand
CTTGATAAAAAATGGACAGAGGACTTTGATCGATATTTTTGCTAATGATACAAATAGCCAACAGATATAGGAAAATAATTTCAGAGCTTAAAGAAAAGGCTTTCAATTAACCCAATCAGAACAAAATACAGAAAAAAAGAATGAAGAGAATGAGACACAGTATCCAAAAAATGGGAGATAATGTAAAATGTCCAAACCTGAGGCACATATGTATTCCTGAGGAAAAAGAAAAAGTATGGGTTTAGAAAACCTATTTCAGGGAAAAATTTAGAAAACCTTCCTTGGCTTTACCAGATATATAAAAGTCCAGGCACAAAAAATCCAAAGAATTCCTGGAAGACTCATTGCAAAGAGGTCTTCTTCAAGGCCTATAGCCATAGTCATTAGATTAT
>NW_007050725.1:0-456 GCF_000164805.1 Carlito syrichta | reverse complement strand
AGGAATGGAATGGATTGGATTTGAAAGGAATGGAAAGAATTTAGAGGAATGAAATGGTATCGAATCAAAACGAATGGAATGGAGAGGAATGGAATGGAATGGAATGAAGAGGAATGGAACGGAATGGAATGGAAGGGAGAGGAATAGAATGGAATGAAATAGAATGGAGAGGTGTTGAATGGAGAGGAATGGAATTGAAGTGAAAAGAAAGGAAAGGGAAGGAATAGAATGGAATGGAGATGAATGGAATGGAGAGGAATGGAGACGAATGGAAATGAATGGAGAGATAGAAAAGAGAAGAATCAAATGGAATGGAATGGAATGGAGAGGAAATGAAGGAATGGAATGGAATGAGGAGGAATGGAATGCAATGTAGAGGAATGGGGATAAAGAAAGAGAGAGGAATGCAATAGAAGGAATGAAATGGAGAGGAATGGAAGGCAATGGAGTGGAATG
>NW_007050724.1:1756-4690 GCF_000164805.1 Carlito syrichta | reverse complement strand
GAAATGGAATGGAATGTAGAGGAATGGAATGGAATGGAATTGAGAGAAACGCAATGGAATGGAGTGGAATGGAATGTATCAGAATAGAGTGGAATGGAATGAAATCGAGAGGAATGGAGAGGAACGGAGAGGAATGGAGAGTAATGGAATGGAATAAAACAGAGAGGAACGGAATGGAATGGAATCGAGAGGAATGGAAAAAAAGGTGACGAATGGAGAGGTGTGGAGAGAAATGGAATGGAACGCAATGGAATGGAATTCAGAGGAATGGATTGGAATGGAGAGGAATGGAACAAATCAGAATAGAATGTAAACAGAAGGAAAAGAGATCAATGGAATGGAATGGAATGGGATGGAATACAGAGGAATGGAAAGGAGACGAATGGAATGGAAGGGAATTAGTGTAATGCAGAGGTATGGAATGGAAAGAATGGAAAGGAATGGAATGGAGAGTAATGCAATGGAATGAAAACAAATGGAGAGGTTTGTTATGGAATGATCTGGTATTGTATGCACGGCAACTGATAGGAAAGGAATGAACAGGAATGGAATGTGTAGGAATGGAGAGGAATGGAATGGAATTGAGAGGAATGTGATGGTATGGAATGTGATGGAATGGAATTGAATGGAGAGGAATGGAATGGAATGAAATGGAATGGAGAAAAATGGAATGGAATGCAATGGAGTAAAGAGGAATGAAGAGAAATGGAAGGAGAGGAATGGACTGGAGAGAAATGGAATGGACTGGAGAGAAATGGAATGGAATGGAGAGAAAAGGAATGAAGTGAAGAGAAATGGAATGGAATGGAATGTACAGGAATGGAATGGATGTAGAATAATGGAATGTGAGAGGAATGGAATGGAGATGTATGGAATGGAATGGAATGGAATGGAGAGGAATGGAATAGAGAGGAATCGAATGCAATGGAATGGATTGGAATGGAATGGAATGGAATGGAGAGACATGAAATGGAATCAATGGAAAATAGAGGAATGGAATGGAATGGAATGGAGATGTATGGAATGTAATGCAAAGGAATGGAATGGAAAGGAGCTAAATGGAATGGAAAGAAATAGAAGCAGAGGAATGTAATGAAATGGAAGGAAATGGAATGGAATGGAGAGGAATGGACTGAAGAGGAATGGAAAGAACAGGAATGGAATGGAATGGAAATGAATAAAGAGAAATGGAAAGCAATTGAGTGGAGTGGAGAGGAATGGAATGAAATGGAATGGAATCAAGAGGACTGAAGAGTAAAGGTGTGAGATGGAATGGAATTGAGAAGAATGGAATGGCACAGAATTGAATTCAGAAAAATCAATTGGAATGGAATGGAATGGAGAGGAATTAAATGGAATGCAATCGAAAGGAATGGAAAGAAATAGAAAGGAATGTAGAGGAATAGAATGGAATGGAATGGAATCAACAGAAATGGAGAGGAATGGTGAAGAATGCAAAGATATGGAGAGTACTGGAATAGAATGGAATTGAGAGGAATGGAATGGAATGGAATGGAATCCAATGGAATCAAGATAACTGGAGAGGAATGTGACGAGTGGATAGGTATGGAATGGAATGGAATGGAATTTAGAGGAACGGAGAGGAATACAATAAAGCAGAGTGGTATGGAAGAAAAGGAATAGATATCAATGGAATGGAATGGAATGGAATGCAGGGGAATGGAAAGGAGTGCAATGGAATGGAATCAAAAGGAGAGGTATGGAATTACAGGGAGAGTAATGGAATGGAATGGAGAAGATTAGAATGGAAAGGAACAGAATGGAATAAAATGGAATGGAGAGAAATGTAGAGGAATGAAACGGATTGAAATGGAATGGAGAGGAATGGAATGAAATGGAGAGGACTGGAATGGAAAAGAGCGGATGGAATGGAAAGGAGAGGAATGGCATGGAATGCAATGGAATGGAGACAAATGGATTGGAATGCAGAGGAATGGAATGGAATAGACAGGAAAGGAATGGAATGGAGAAGAATGGAGTGGAAAGGAGATGAATGGAATGAAAAGGAATGCAATAGAGAGGAATGTAAGGGAATGGACTAGAGAGGAATGGAATTGAATCAGTGTATTGGAGAGATTATGTAATGGAAAGGAGAGGAAAGGAACGAAATGGAGAGTAAAGCAATGGAATGAAATGAAATGGAGAGGTTTCTTATGGAATGGACTGGTATTGAATGCACTGGAATTGATAGGAATGGAAAGGATAGGAAGGAATATATAAGAATGGAGAGAAATGGAATAGAATGGTATGGAATTGAGAGAAATGGGATGTAAGGAATGGGATGTAAGGAATGGAATGGAATGGAATGGAATAGAATGGAGAGGAATGGAATGGAATGGAGAAAAATGGAATGGAAATCAATGGAATACAGAGGAATGAAGAGGAATGGAATGCAGAGGAACGGAATGGAATGGAATGGAATGGAGAGAAAGGGAAAGGACTGAAGAGAAATGGAATGGAATGTAGAGGAATGGAATGGAATGGAATGTAGAGTAATGGAATGTAGATGAAGGGAATGTGAGATGAATGGAATGGAGAGGTATGGAATTGAATGTAGAGGAATGGAATGGAATGGAGTGTAATGGAATGGAGAGGAATGGAATAGAGAGGAATAGAATGGAATGGATTGGAATTGAATGGAATGGAGAGAAATGGAATGGAATCAATGGGAAACAGGTATGGAATGGAATGGAGATGTATAGAATGGAATGCAGTGGAATGGAATGGAAAGGAGTGAAATATAGTGGAATGAAATGGAATTGGCAGAATGTAATGGAATGGAAGGGAATGGAATTGAATGGAGAGGAATGGATTGAAGTGGAATGAAGAGGAATGTAATGGAATGGAGAGGACTGGAATGGAATGGAGCGAATGGAATGGAATGGAGAGGAATGGCATGGAATGGAATGGATT
>NW_007050724.1:0-821 GCF_000164805.1 Carlito syrichta | reverse complement strand
AGGAGTAGAATAGAATGGAATGCATTGGAATGGAATGGAATGGAGGAAAATGAAAGGAATTAATGGGAAATAGAGGAATGGAATGGAATGGAGATGTATGGAATGGAATGCAGAGAAATGGAATGGAAAGGAGTGAAATAGAGTGAAATGAAATGAAATCAGAGGAATGTAATGTATTGGAAGGGAATGCAACTGAAAGGAGAGGAATGGAATGAATAGGAATGAAATGGAAATGAATGGAGGGGAATGGAATGCAATAGAGTGGAATGGAGACGAATGGAATAAAATGGAATGGAATTGAGAGGAATGAAGAGTAAAGGAGAGGGATAAAACTGAATTGAGAACAATGGAATGGAATGGAATGGAATTTAGAGAAATCAATTGCAATGGACAGGAAAGGAATGGAATGGACAGAAATGGAATGGAATGGAGAGTAATGTAATGGAATGCAGAAAAACAAATTGAAGGGGGCACAATGTAAATGATAGGGAGAATTGTTAGGGAAAAGAATGGAATAGATGGGAATGGAACGGATTGGAAAGGAAAGGAATGAGAGAAGAATGGAATGGAATGGAGAGGAACTGGAATGGAACGAAAGGGAGAAAAATGGAGAGGAATGGAATGGAATAGAGAGGAATGGAGAAGAATGGAATGGAGAGGAATGGAAAGGAATTGAAAAAAATGGAGAGGAATAAATTGGAAAGAAATGGAAAGGAATGGAGAGGAATGGAATGGGGTAGAATGGAATGAGTAGGAATGGAATGGTGAGGATTAGAATGAAATGGAATGTATTACACGGAATTTGAATGGAGCAGAATGGA
>NW_007050723.1:0-9402 GCF_000164805.1 Carlito syrichta | reverse complement strand
AATGTTAATGCACCAAATTAAAGATGATGCTCTTAACCCATGAAGGGTTGAGCATCAAAGAGGGGAATGTGGCAGAGAGGGGCTGATAACAATTAAAAGTATTCATTTTGGAGATTAATCGGCAAGCTCCAACAACCTGCCAGGCAGATTTTGCTTAGGAAAACGAAATAGCCAGGGATGGTTTTCCTGAAGATGCAAGATAGTGACCAATTCACTCTTTATGAAGAGTAAGCTAGGATTTCGAAGTTGTGTTTGGTTTAGTCCCCCTCAGGGGCCCAATGTGATAGAGGTTAGGGTTTTTAAGATTTTTAGTGTTAGGTCTAGGGTTATATTAATTTGATATAAGATTGAGATAGGAGCTAATTTTTGTCATGTAAGGAGTAATATTCCGGATGTTAGTGATACTCCTTGTGTAACTTCAGGAACTCAGAAGTGAAAGGGTGAGAGACCTAGTTTTATTATTAAGGCAATTAAGATTATTATTGAGGATGTTTGATTGAATTTGTTTATAACGGTCCATTGTCCGGAATAACTTGTATTTGTAATTACGGCTATTATTAGAAGTATAGAAGCTGTAGCTTGGATTAGAAAATATTTAGTAGCTGCTTCGGTTGAGCGGGGGTTGGCTTTTTCAATTAGGATTGGTGTGATAGCCAATATACTTATTTCTAGTCCGATTCAAATTAGTAGTCAGTGTGAGCTGAATATGGTGATTATAGTGCCTGAAAATAAGGTAAGGAAAATGGAGGATAAAGTTAGGGGTTTAATTAGTATGGGAAGGATATGAACCAACATTTTTGGGGTATGGGCCCGATAGCTTATTTAGCTGACCTTACTATAGAATATTGTGTAATTAGGTAGCACGAAGAATTTTGTTTATTACAGGTTCAATTCCTGTAATTCTAGAAATAAGAGGATTTAAACCTCTATTATTTACTCTATCAAAGTAACTCTTTTGTCAGATATATTTCTTGTTTTATAGATGGGGTGGAATACTGCATATTAGGATGGGTATTGAGATGTATCATATACAAAAGGCTAGTGTGAGTGGAAGAAAGTTTTTTCATAGAAGGTGTATTAGTTGATCGTATCGAAATCGTGGATATGAAGCTCGGACTCATAGAAAAAGTGAGGTGAGGATAAGTGTTTTTGCTATGAAGTTGATTGTGAATATTTCGGATGTAAAGATGTTATGTAGTGCGCCTAGAAAGATGATGGTAGTTAGAGCATTTATTATAATAATGTTAGTGTATTCTGCTATGAAGAATAGGGCAAATGGTCCTGCAGCATATTCAACATTGAATCCTGAGACTAATTTTGACTTGCCCTCTGTGAGATCAAAGGGTGCTCGATTTGTTTTGGCTAATGTTGAGATAAATCATATTATTGCTAGTGGTCAGGAGGGGAGAAATAGTCAAGAGTATTCTTGAGTTGTAATTAGTGTTATTATTGTAAAGGATCCGTTTATTAGGAGAATTGCTAGGAGAATAATTGCGAGGGTTACTTCATAGGAGATTGTTTGGGCTACTGCTCGGAGTGCACCAATTAGGGCGTATTTAGAGTTTGACGCTCATCCTGATCAGAGAATAGAGTATACGGCTAGACTGGATGTTGCTAGAATAAATAGGACGCTTACGTTTATGTTGAGGAGAGGGTGTGGTATGGGTATGGGAATTCATATAATGAGAGCTAGGGATAGAGCAAGAGTTGGTGCAATGATGTAGAGTAGAGATGTTGATGTAAGTGGGTGGAGGGGTTCTTTGATAAATAATTTTATGGCATCTGCAAAGGGTTGGAGGAGACCATAGGGCCCAATGATGTTAGGGCCTTTTCAGAGTTGCATATATCCTAGTACTTTGCATTCTGCTAATGTTAGGAAGGCTATAGCTAGGAGAACTGGAATAATTAGGATTAATAGATTAATTATAAACATGATGTTATAAGAGGAGTTGAACCTCTGATAATAAAGTTTTAAGTTTTATGCAATTACCGGGCTCTGCCATCTTAACGAACCCTGCTCTTGAGTAGGGTTATTTATTAATTTATTAGATTAAGGTTATTTCATCTATTAAATAGGGGACGCTTCAAGGAGAGGTAGGTCCCATCTTTCTTGTCTTTTCGTACTGGGAAAGATAATAAATAGATAGAAACCGACCTGGATTGCTCCGGTCTGAACTCAGATCACGTAGGATTTTAATCGTTGAACAAACGAACCATTAATAGCGGTTGCACCATTGGGATATCCTGATCCAACATCGAGGTCGTAAACCCTATTGTCGATATGGACTCTGTAATAGGATTGCGCTGTTATCCCTAGGGTAACTTATTCTGTTGTTCAAAATAAGTTTGGATCAATGAATGATTTTTACTTAGACTGGTAAGGTCTTGGGTATTATCATTCGGAGGATTTTTTGTGCTCCGAGGTCACCCCAACCGAAACTTACGGCTCATGTTCAGCTTGGTGTTAATCCTATTAGGTTATTTTAGTACTGGTTGAGTAGTTAAATTGAAGCTCCATAGCTTCTCGTCTTATTGAAATATCCCCGCCTCTTCACGGAGATGTCAATTTCACTGATTGGAAGTAGGAGACAGTAAAACCCTCGTGTGGCCATTCATACTAGTCCTTATTTAGAGAACAAGTGATTATGCTACCTTTGCACGGTCAGGATACCACGGCTGTTTAATAAATATATCACTGGGCAGGCAGTGCCTCTAATATTAGTTTATGCTAGAGGTGATGTTTTTGGTAAACAGGCGGGGTTTAAAGTTTTGCCGAGTTCCTTTTACTTCTTTTAATCTTTCCTTTGAATGGGTCGCATGCCTGTGTTGGGTTAACAATGGGTATAATAAGTTGTATATTTATAATTGTTTATATTGGGTTGTTAACTATCAGTGGATTATCCAGTCTGATATAAGCTTATGCGAGGAGAATAATTTCTTGTTACTTATATTAGCAGTATTGCTTCTATTATTTATAGATTGGTCCAGTGTAGTTGTAGGAGTTGCATTTAGTTTTTGAGATTAAGGCATTTCTGGTAAGTTGAGCTTGGATGCTTTCTTAATGGGTGGCTGCTTTTAGGCCAACTATGGAAAAGATTTTAATTACTCTCTAAGTAAGGTTGTTTCCTATTTCTAAAGAGCTGTCCCTCTTTAGAGTAACATTTAAATATACATGGGGATTATTTATTCTGTAGGTAAATTTAAAGTTGAACTTATATCCTATTTTGGACAACCAGCTATCACCAAACTCGGTAGGCTTTTCACCACTACTTGTAAATCTTCTCACTATTTTGCGACATAGATGAGTATGCTCTTATGGCTGTTCACAAGTAGCTCGTCTGGGTTCGGGGTTTTTAGCTACAGTCCTCTTTGTGAAATTGTTCTAGCTAATTCATTATGCAAAAGGTAAAAGTGAGCGTCTTTGCTTTTTTGTACTTTAAGGTGTCTTTCATCTTTCCCTTGCGGTACTTTGTCTATAGCGCCTATATAAATTTCTATCTCCTATACTTTTAGGTTAAGGTAAATGTTTTGGTTTACAAGACTTAGTATAATTTATTTAGTTCATATTGGGCTAGGATTAAGTTCAAAGTGGTCATTTGTGAAATCTTCCGGGTGTAAGCCAGGTGCTTTGTGATTTAAGCTACACTTTGTCTATTCCAAGCACACTTTCCAGTATGCTTACCTTGTTACGACTTATCTCATCTCATGCGCTGTGATTTGTTTTATGTAGATTATTGTGGAGTTGCATTTGAGGAGGGTGACGGGTGGTGTGTGCGTGCTTCATGGCCTTTATTTCAATCAAGCTCTCTATTCTTGGTTTACAACTAAATCCTCCTTTAATTCTTGTTTTCATAAGAATATTCGTAATACTCTAAAGTAGAGAATGTAGCCCGTTGCTTTCCACCTCATAGGTTACACCTTGACCTAACGTTTTTATGCTTATACTTGAGCTTACTTTAAAGCCTTTTTAGGGTTTGCTGAAGATGGCGGTATATAGACTGAATTAGCAAGAGGTGGTAAGTTTGATCGGAGTTTATCGTTTATAGAACAGGCTCCTCTAGAGGGATGTGAAGCACTGCCAAGTCCTTTGAGTTTTAAGCTGTTGCTTGTAGTACTCTGGCGAATAAATTTGTTTGTATTTATTTATGTTTATGGCTAAGCATAGTGGGGTATCTAATCCCAGTTTGAGTCTTAGTTGTCGTGTCTTCAAAGTATTAAAGTCACTTTCGTAGGTTATTTTAGATTAGACTGGGGCTTTTTACAGCCTAGTCAGGGTTTAACTTTAGTTTAAGTATAGTTTAAACACGCTTTACACCGGATATTTATTAGTTTGGGTTAATCGTATGACTGCGATGTCTGGCACGAAATTTACCAACCCTGATGTATCTAGTATAACTTAGTCGAACTTTCATTTATTGCTTAAATTTTGTTACTGCTGTATCCCGTGGGGGTGTGGTTGAGCAAGGCGTTATGAGCTACTATATTAGTGTGCTTGATGTCGGCTCCTTTCGGTATATTGGGACCTAGAGGGCATTCTCACTGGGAGGCAGATACTTGCATGTATAATTTTACTAGAAACTATAAGAAGGCTAGGACCAACCCTTTGTGTTTATGGGGCTTGAGCCCATCTAGGCATTTCAGTGCCTTGCTTTAATAGTAAGCTACATCAACTTATATTATTTATAGGGCTAAAGTATTATGTTAGTATCAATTAGTGTTAGGGCTGTTAAGTGAATAAAAACGGGATAAGATTTTAGGGGGTTAGGATTTAGATGGGAATTTAGAGGGTGTCTAGTTAGTTAATTAATAATGTTACTTGAGAAATATGAATTTAGTTAGGGATTTCATTCCTCAATAGGGACATGGCTCTGTAATTCAATAAAATACACATAAGCGAAGAATATAATTGGGTGTGCGTGAGTTATCTATATGAACTGGCATAATTCTCTTGTTTTTGGGGTTTGGTAGGAGTATATCGTTGCGTTAGTAATATTATAGTAACGGGGGGTAGGGGGGTTTGCGTATATAATCCTATTATATATTATATTCAACGCACATACGTGTACGTGTACGTGTATGTGTACGTACGTGGGTATGTGTATTTGGGTGTAGTGGTGTGCATAAATATATTATGTCCGTCGAGCATGAATTAAATAGCAGCTCATGAATATGCAATAAGGAAATACAATACGCAATTTGGGCATGTCTACAATTGAATTGTCTACATCCAGGCCTCCTGGTCTTGCTGAGTCAAGACACCCCCCCCTTAAAAATTAAAAAATACCAAATGCATTTAATTCTCCCGTGACTGGAAAAGAGGGTGAATGGCCCGTTACCATCGTGATGTCTTATTTACGAGGAACGAGTGGGCGATTCTAGGTGTTATGGCCCTGAAGTAAGAACCAGATGTCAGATATAGTTTCAGTCTAGCTACCCCCAAGTTTTATGGTCCCGGAGCGAGAAGAGGGATCCGAATTGGATGAGGTTGCTGGTTTCACGGAGGATGGTAGTACCCGAGTAATAATGGAAGGGGATGGTCGTGTGGACGAGAATTAGTTTAATCGAAATGGTGTATGTCTGATAACACATTTGTTATCCGTTTGGTTACATGGATGATTGATTCTTGTTGAATATTCCTGTGTGGAATGAGTCCCAGTTGATTAGGGTTTTCTAGTCTTGGAGAATTGATTTTCCTGTACATGCTTATATGCATGAGGTAGATAGATTAATGCACGATTAAACATATATGTCTTATGTAAGATTATACATATATAGTACTAATACATATTCATGGGGAAAGGCATTAAATGTACGATATACATACGGTTATGTAAGATTTTATTAATACTGACATGTTATATAAGAATGACCAAGTTCTTTTGGTTTGCAGGGAATAATTTATTAAGAATGCCAACTTTGGGGGTTGGTGGTGGGGTATAGAGCCTCTTCCTTGAGGTGAGGGTCCTAGGGAGGTTGTTTCCTTCATTTTTGGTTTACAAGACCAAGGTAATAGTTATACTACGAGGACTCTATCATTTAAGTAGTTTACTTTCAATTAGGTTAATTATAGGCATGAGGATTAGAATAGTTAAGAAATATAGGATGGAAGCTGCTTGGCCAATAATAATGTATGGGTATTCAACAGGTTGGCTGCCGATTCAGGTTAGTGTTAGCAGGTCGGCTACTAGGATTCAGAATAGGCACTGGCTGAGGGGGCGGAAGGTTATACTTCGTTGTTTGGATGCGTGTAATATAGGGATGATGGCTAAAATTAGGATAGATATTACTAGGGCTAGAACACCTCCTAGCTTGCTGGGAATAGATCGTAAAATAGCGTATGTGAATAAGAAATATCATTCTGGTTTGATATGAGGAGGGGTGTTTAGGGGGTTGGCTGGAGTGTAGTTGTCTGGGTCTCCTAGGAGATCTGGTATAAAGAGAACTAGGATTATGAGGAGTAGTATTAAAATTATTAGACCCAGAATGTCTTTAATTGTAAAGTATGGGTGAAATGGAATTTTGTCGGTATCAGAAGAGATTCCTGAGGGGTTGTTAGATCCGGTTTCATGGAGAAACAGGAGATGAACAATCACAAAAGCTGTTACTATGAATGGGAGGATAAAGTGGAAGGCGAAGAATTGTGTGAGGGTGACTTTGTCGACTGAGAAACCTCCTCAAATTCACTCAACTAAGTTGGTGCCAATATAGGGGATGGCTGATAAGAGATTGTTAATGATGGTGGCGCCTCAAAATGATATTTGTCCTCATGGGAGTACATAACCTATAAATGCTGTTGCTATAACAGTGAATAATAATAGGATTCCAATATTTCATGTCTCTAGGAAGGTGAAGGAACCATAGTATAGGCCTCGGCCTACGTGTATAAATAGGCAAAGGAAGAATATAGATCCTCCATTTGCATGTAAGTATCGGATAATTCATCTGTAGTTTACATCTCGGCAGATATGTGTTACAGAGGAAAATGTGGTTATTGTATCTGATGTGTAGTGTATGGCTAAGAATAGTCCTGTGATGATTTGAAGTCCTAGACAAATTCCTAGGAGGGAGCCGAAATTTCATCATGTGGAAATATTAGAGGGTGCGGGGAGATGAATGAATGATTGATTAATAATTTTTATAAGGGGTTGTGTTTTTCGTAGGTTTGTCATTAGGTTCTTGTAGTTGAATAACAACGGTGATTTTTCGGGTCATTCGTCATGGTTTAAGTCCATGTGGGAACTAATGACGTATGTTGTGTTTTTATTGAGTATAAATTTTTAATAGGCTTTATTGGGTTTTCTTCAAAGCCTTCTCCTATCTATGGGGGTTTAGGTTTAATTATTAGTGGAGGGGTTGGATGTGGGATAGTATTAAGTTTTGGTGGTGTTTTTATTGGGTTAATGGTATTTTTGATTTATTTAGGTGGAATGTTGGTTGTATTTGGATATACAACGGCGATGGCTATGGAGGAATATCCGGAGGCTTGGGGGTCAAGCGTTTCTATATGAGGGGTGCTGTTGTTAGGTTTATTATTATAGTTATTTGTGGTAGTGTGGATAATATATCGTGATAACATTGGGTTTAAGAGTTTGGAGGATTGGGTTGCTTTTGGAGGTGATATATTTAGTTTGTTTCATGAAGATTCTGTAGGCGTGGCATCTTTATATAGTGGTGGTAGTTGGCTTATAGGGGTTGCTGGTTGAACTTTATTTGTTACTATTTTTATTGTGCTTGAGATTGCTCTGGGTTTTAGATAATGAGAAGGGTTCCAAGTATCATAGTAATGAGAAAGGATAAAAAGTATAGTTTAATTATACCTGATTGACTGGAGGTGATGGTGGATGTATGCATATGGACTATGGCTGTAGTTTTTGGTATTGTTTTTTCTAATCAGAGAAGGTCTAGAAGTGAGGATGCTGTATTTTGGCTTATATATATATTTATAAGGGGATATAGGCGGTGGGTTGTAATTGGAAAAAAGCCTAGTAAATTGGAGAATAGAAGGGGTTGAGTAGGTCATTTTAGTTTAAGGAAATATGTGAGGTTATTGAGTTCTATAGCTAGTGTAAATCCTATGATAGTTACAGTAAGTACTGAGAGTTTTAGATATAGTGGTATAGTTATTTGTGGAGTTATTATGGGAGGAATGGAGTGCGAGATGAGGAAACCCGCAAAGATGCTACCTAGGGCTAGGCGTTTAATGGGGTTGATTAAGAGGGGGTTATTTTCGTTGATGCTTGTTGAAGTTGGGAAACGGGGTTGGCCTAGGAGTGTAAAGAAGATGATGCGGGTGCTGTAAACGGCTGTTAAGGATGTGGCAAGTAGTGTGATAGAGAGGGCTCAGGCGTTGGTGTATGAGGTATTGGCGGCTTCGATGATTAGATCTTTAGAGTAGAAGCCTGTGAGAAAGGGGGTGCCTGTGAGAGCAAGGCTCCCAATAAGCAATGAGGAGGAAGTGAAGGGTAGAGTTATAAGTAATCCTCCTATTTTGCGAATGTCTTGTTCATCATTTAGGCTATGGATAATAGATCCTGAACATATAAAGAGTATGGCTTTAAAGAAGGCGTGAGTGCAGATATGGAGAAATGCTAGATGGGGTTGATTAATTCCGATAGTTACTATTATAAGGCTTAGTTGACTAGAGGTAGAGAATGCGACGATTTTTTTAATGTCGTTTTGTGTTAAAGCACAGATTGCCGTGAAGAGGGTCGTAATGGCCCCTAGACATAGTGTTATAGTTTGAATTATCTTATTTGTCTCTAGAAGGGGATAAAATCGGATTAGTAGAAAAACTCCGGCTACTACTATAGTGCTTGAGTGGAGTAGAGCGGAGACTGGGGTTGGACCTTCTATGGCGGAGGGAAGTCATGGATGGAGTCCAAATTGTGCGGATTTTCCTGCAGCCACTAGAAGCAGACCTAATAAGGGAAGTGTGTTGGAGTTGGGGGTAGTAATAAAAATTTGTTGAAACTCTCATGAGTTGGAGTAAGTTAAGAATCATGCTATTGCTAAGATAAAGCTGATATCTCCAATACGATTATAAAGGATTGCTTGTAGGGCTGCTGTGTTTGCATCTGTTCGTCCATATCATCATCCGATGACGAGGAAGGATATAATACCTACTCCTTCTCATCCAATAAAAAGTTGGAATAGGTTATTAGCGGTAACTAAGATTAATATGGTGATGAGGAAAATTAATAAATACTTTAAAAAGCGGTTGATATGGGGGTCTGAATGCATATATCATGTTGAGAATTCTATGATGGATCATGTGACAAATAGGGCTACTGGTATAAAATTGTGGAGAAATAGTCTATCTTGAAGCTTAGGCAAAATTTCATAGTTTGAATAGTCATTCAATGTCAGTTAGAAATAATGGGTCTCTTGGTTTATGTATAAAAA
>NW_007050722.1:0-395 GCF_000164805.1 Carlito syrichta | reverse complement strand
GAAAAAATAGTGACTAGGAATGAGGTAGGGGCAGACGTTAGGAAATCTTCAAAAGATGAAATCTACTGTAGTTTAATTCTTAAAGTCATTAAGCATCACAGAAATCTAGAATTTTAAATACCATAAGGAATGCATATTTTACAACTCGTTATCCCCACTGACCAGAGTCCTTCCTTAATTCTCCTTGCACCTTCATATATTTGTTAATACAATTACTGGGAGAATGGATTAATATTTCAGTTTCTCGTAGTTCCAGCTACTTTGAAGGCTGAGGTGGAAGGATCACCTGAGTCCGGCAGGTCGAGGCTATGTTGGCTGTGAGTGTGTCACTGCACTCCAGCCTGGGCGGCAGAGTGAGACTCCAACTCAAAGAAAAAAAAAATTTTTTTTTTCAG
>NW_007050721.1:0-497 GCF_000164805.1 Carlito syrichta | reverse complement strand
CGTCTGGGAGTCTCTCCTGGGCGGGACCGCTGGGCCCTTCTCGCTAAGTTAGAAGCGAAATACATTCGTTCCGAGTTATTTTTAGCTGTGGACATCTGAAAGAGTGGTATTGATTTCTGTCTTAGGGTTGAGAAAGCCCAGCAGATGGGCAGAAGCGGGCACGTGGGCGGCTCCTGGGATTTTTTTTCTGGGTTTTGTGAGGGAGACTGACCTGAGAGGATTCACAGAAATTTGATTTAAAAGTTCGGGGAGGGGAAGTGTATTTTAGACTCATGGGTTATGGGTTTTATAAGGGCATGGTTTATGTCAGGTAATTGGGAGAGTGAAATCTAATTAGATGACAGATTGCTCATAACGCCCACCCCTATTTCGTAGCTTGGCTCTCCTGACTCATGGTTCACCCGTAGTTGCTTTCCTCAGACAAAAGTGGGGAGGAGAACGACTGCTCCCTTTTATAAAGGGTAAAAAGAAGGGACTTGATTTTCACTGAAAATCAG
>NW_007050720.1:0-396 GCF_000164805.1 Carlito syrichta | reverse complement strand
GAAAATATGAGAAATTAGACCCCAAAGAACTGAGCAAGAATAGTTTCTAGAGAATTGGCATAGGACAGGAGATTACTGATCTAAACAGTCTCCCATCCCAGCTGCTTCTGACACTTGTTTCTTAGTGGACTCCAGTGCTGGTTGGATCGTGAGCAGCCCCTGATGCTGATTTCAGTGCCGTGTCCCTGCAGGTTGGTTTCCATATGAACACAGAAATCCCCTCTCTGTGTGTCTTGCTTAGCAATGCACAGCTGTGTCCTCAGGTTTTAGATTATCCATTTTCAAATAGAACATGTTCTGGGAATCATCTCTTGAGATAACAAATCTGCCTTTCCTTTTTTTTTACTTTTACCTTTTTTATTTTAAAGATATGGGGTACAATTCAGGGTTAGGGAT
>NW_007050719.1:0-647 GCF_000164805.1 Carlito syrichta | reverse complement strand
TGTGTCTAATATTTTCTTGTTAGTTATTTTTCTGTTAAATTGCCTAGTTAAAGGAGTAAAATTGGTTTATTTGTTGATTAAATTTTTCAAACTTTAAAAAGTCATTAATTTCTTATATTTCTCCTTATTAGTTTATTTGTTTTTGTTGTTTTTGTTCTAATTTGCTTGATGCTTAGTGAATTATTTTGCTTATCATGCTTAACCCTTTCCTTGGTTTAAAAAAAATATTCTTCTGGAAAATCTTAAAATAGTGCTTCTCTTCATTTGTGTGATTCACTTTTCAGGAGCATTATGAAGATGCTCCTAGTCAGATGTCAGAACTCCTTTTTATCAATTATTATGAAGATGCTCCTAGTCAGATGTCAGAACTCCTTTTTATCAATTATCCTCAAATTTTTACTTATGTCTGCCGTTTTTTTCTTTAGCATGGCACTCCAGACTTGACCTCCTCAGCCTCAGGGATCTGCACGGTCAATTACTGCCTGTTCTACTTTTATAGGAGTACTAAATTGCAGTGTGGTGAAATCTATATATTGTTTTACTTAAGTCAGCCTCCTCTTTTATAAATCTTTTGTCTCTTGATTTAGCAACCCATCATTCATCTATTTTTATTCTCAAGGGATCCATTTTTTAAAAAATTTTTCTTC
>NW_007050718.1:0-398 GCF_000164805.1 Carlito syrichta | reverse complement strand
TATCTTGATAGGATTTGCTATAAATTTTGATGCATATTTTTGTATATTTTCTTGCAATTAGCATATGTTTTTTAATTTACATAAAACTATGTAATTTATAGTCACTAAAGAAATCAACTTCATATTAAGTTTCTATTTGCATATGAAGTATTTAATCATTAACTGACTCTTTTATTTCAGAGTTTAAAAAATATATCGATGTATAAACTTTGCTTTTTTGCAAATTCTTTTCCTTGTATTAATTTATTTTACAATCCCCACTCTCGGAAAAAAACTCTAGAAAATTTAACATAATTTTCTGACAAGAGGGAAACCCACCTTTTAAAAACTATAATTGCAATTTTTTTTTTAATTAATCAGTATTTTTATTATAGTTTTGTGGGGTACAGTTAAGGATT
>NW_007050717.1:0-640 GCF_000164805.1 Carlito syrichta | reverse complement strand
TGGGCTGGCAAACCAAGCCCCGAGAGTGTTGCAATTCAGTGGGCTGGCAAGTCTAGCCCCCGGAGTGTTGGCTCCAGTGGACTGGCAAACCAAGCCCCAAGAGTGTTGCTGGTTTGGTGGGCTGGCAAGCCTAGTTCCCCGAGGTGTCTCAGCTTCAGAGTTCCGCCTTCTTTCAGTAGCTCTCCTGGTTCAACTGGCTCTGAGGATCTTCTGCAGCTCTTCAGGTCGCAGCTCTTCAGGGTTGAGGTTCTTGTCTCATGTCCAGGAAGAATGAGAGACACGGACAGTTGTGAGAAAGCAGGATTTATTGAGAGGACAGAGAAACTCCCACAGTGGGAGGGTTGCCTGTGTGGGGTCAAAAACCTGGTACTTATATATCCCTAAGTCCAAGCTGATTGGCTAGCAATAGCCGTGAGCTGTAGCTGTTCTGATTGGTCAGTACTAAGGACCAATTGGCAGGAGGTAGGGGCCTAATAGTGAGCTGATTGGTTGCTATTTGATCCCAGCACTGAGTACTTAAGATCTAGTTTGAGAGGCTTGCAGGGAGTTTGTTTACCAATGCTGAGGCTGAGAGCCTTGCCTGGAACTTTTGTCAGAGCTTGCTACATTGTTACTAGAGGACCCACAGGTCTGTCTGCCT
>NW_007050716.1:0-459 GCF_000164805.1 Carlito syrichta | reverse complement strand
TAAATTCATTCCTCTCCAATCCATTCCATTCCATTACAATCCTCTCAATTATATTTCATTTTTTCCATTCCTTTCCAATCCTTTCCATTGCAGTCGTCTACATTCCTTTGTATTCCATTTCAATTCATTCCTCTCCATTCCATTCCACTACTAATCATTTTTTCATTACTCTCTATTCCATTTCATTCTATTTTATTCCATTCTTCTCCATTCCATTCCATTCCTTTATGTTCTAATCTATTCCATTCCTCTCCATATCATTCCATTCTATTCCATTCCGTTCCATGGCTCTCCATTCATTTTCATTCCATTCCTCTCCATTACTCTCCATTTCCATTCCTCTCCGTTCTTCTCCATTCCATTCAATTCAATTCCATTTCATTCCCCTCCTTTCAATATCTTTCCATTTCATTCCATTCCATTCCATTCCAATTCTCTCCTCTCTTTCCATTTGAATTA
>NW_007050715.1:0-400 GCF_000164805.1 Carlito syrichta | reverse complement strand
TGAGTTTTCCATTCTCCCTAGTTTTGTGCCCAAGGTAACCTGGTCAATGTTCCAGCAAGAAAATCTGCATGCTCTGAGGCTTCCCCTGGGTGACCCCTTCATGTCCCAGGAATCGTCCCTGGCCTTGTCGGCCTCTGCCCTCGGCTGCCTTCCTCATCACAACCCTGGCCTGAGGCTGCACCCTGTGGTGCTTATGGTGACCTTAGAGATCCCCTCCTCACCACACATCGCTGGGTAGTGTTCCTCCATTAACACCTCACCTCTTTGGGATAGTGAGATTGTGGTTTTCATTGATAATTATGTCACTTTAGGTCTGTGTGGGTTGTATTTTTTTTAACAGATTCCTTCTTTTCTTTCTTTCTTTCTTTCTTTCTTTCTTTCTTTCTTTCTTTCTTTCTTT
>NW_007050714.1:0-541 GCF_000164805.1 Carlito syrichta | reverse complement strand
GGCTAAACTACTAGCTATCTGGCTTAGCTAGCTAGCTACCTGGCTGGATTGCTGACTATGGAGTCAGTTAGCCAGCTAGAGTGCTGGCCACCTGGATAGCCAGTCAGTTTAATTAGGGAGCCTGCTTGCTGGACAGTAAAATAAAGAGCCGACTTAACTAGCCAGCCACTGTGCTGGTCACCGGATAGCCCACCGGATTAACTAGCTGGCCACCAAATTCACAATCCTGCTATTGAGCCAGCTTAACTTGCCAGCCACCTAGCTAGCCAGTCTGCAACTAGCTGACTTAACTAGCAGACTTAACTAGATAGTCATCTAGCTAGCCACCTAGCTAGCCCGTAGTCTATCCAGCTCACTTAACTCACTGACTTAACTAGGATATCCAGCTGGCTAGCCAGCTGACTTAATTAACTAGATACCTAACGAGCCAGGTGGCTAGCCAGGTGACTTAACTAGCTGATATAACCAGGTAGCTAGGTGACTAGTCAGCTGACTAAAGTAGCAAGCTACCTAGCTAGCCAGTTGGCTAGCCACTTGATGA
>NW_007050713.1:0-862 GCF_000164805.1 Carlito syrichta | reverse complement strand
ATGGTGAGGTATGCCCGTCCCTCCCTTAACAATATAACTCCACAGCCAGGCCCACCCCTAGCCCAAAACAGTTTTCTACTACTGCCAACCACTTCATCTAGCACTCTAATTTTCAAGTTCAGCTCATGAGGGAGCACATTATGAACTCTATTCTTTGTTTCCGTGATAATTCACTGAGAATGACCTAACTCATATCCATAAAGCTTTCTCCAAAATCCTTATAGCTGTCACTTGTCAGGGATGCATAATATTCCAATTTGTGTATGTTCCACATTCATTTTATCCATTCCAGCTTTGAAGTGCAACTTGGTTGGTATCATGTTTTTTTCAAATGCGATTACAGCTGCAATAAACATGCTCGTGTAGATATCTTTTTGTAAAAGATCTGAGTTCCTGCAGGTTTATTCCCTCCAGGGGAATTACAGGGTCACAGGGTAGGTCAATTTCTTGTCCCTTTAGAAACCGCAACACTGATTTCCAAAGATGTTGCTCTCCTTTTCAGTCCACATGCAGTGTAGAAGCATTTTTTTCCCTCAAATCTTTTCCAGCATCGGTTATTGTTTGTGTTATTAATGAAGGCCGTTCTTACATGGGTTAAGTGGCAGTTCAATGTGGTTTTCCTTTGCATTTCTTTGATGATGAGTGGGGCTGAGCACGTTTTCATATGTCTCCTGGCTTCCCACATCTCTTGTATGAGAAGTGTCCAATCATGTATTTCTGCCACTTTTTAACGGGATTTTTGCCTTCTTTTCTGAGTGTTTGATTTTCTTCTAGCTCATAGATGTTATGACGTCGTCATATGCATAGCTGGAGAATAGTTTTTCCCATTCTGGGGCTGTCTGCATGCTATTTTGGTGGTTTC
>NW_007050712.1:0-677 GCF_000164805.1 Carlito syrichta | reverse complement strand
CAGCTATTTATGTCAGCTAGTTAAGTCAGCTGGCTAGCCAGTTGGCTAGCTAAGTAGTGAACTAGTTATTTCAGTTGGCTATCCAGCTTGCTAGGTAATTAAGTCAGTTAGTTAAGTCAGCAGGCTAGCCAGCTAGCTAGTTTCGTAGAGAGCTAGTTAAGTCAGCTAGTTGAATCAGCTTGTTGCCAGTTGGCTAGCAGGTTAAGTCAACTAGTTAATTCAGCTGGCTTCCCAGCTGGCGAACTAGTTAAGTCAGCTGGCTAGCCAGCTGGCTAACTTGTTAAGTCAGCTAGTTAATTCAGCTGGCCAGTCAGCACTCTAGTTACATAATTCAGCTAGTTAAGTCAGCTGACCAGTCAGCTGGCTAGTAGGATAAGTAAGCTAGTTAAGTCAACTGCCGAGTCAGCTGGCTAGCTAGGTAGTTAGCTAGTTAAGTCGGCTAGTTAAGCCATCTGGCTAGCTAGGTAGCTAGCTAGTTAAGTCATTTAATTTAGTCAGCTGTCCAGCCAGCTGCAAAGCAGCGTAGCTAGCTAGTTAAATCAGCTGGCTAGCTAGTTAAGTCACGCAGTTAAGTCAGCTCACTGGTCAGCAAGTTAGCTATATAATTAGCCAGTTATCTTAGCTGGCAAGCCTGTGGTCTAAGTAGGTTGATAGCTAGTTAATTGAGCTTGCTAGCC
>NW_007050711.1:0-512 GCF_000164805.1 Carlito syrichta | reverse complement strand
GTTGGTATGCTCCAGGCACACTGACAGTCCCAGGGAAAGATCCCAATTAGGACTATCAACTAAATTCCACAAGACAGGAAAAAGCAGGACCATATGTTATCCCGTCTTACACAAAGCATAAAACAGCATACATCTCCTCTTATATTAAGAAGGCTCCAGGCTGGGTGCAGTGGCTCAAGCCTGTAACTGTAATCCCAGCACTTTGGGAGGCTGAGATGAGAGGATTGCCTGAGACCAGGGGTTTGAGACCAGACTGGGCAACTTGGTGAGACCTCGTCTCCAATAAATCAGAAAATAAGCCAGGCATGGTAGCGTGCACTGTAGTTCCAGCTACTTGGAAGGCTGAGCCCAGCAGGTCGAGGCTGTGGTGGCTGTGAGTGTGCCACTGCACTCCAGCCTGGGCAACAGAGTGAGACTTCGAGACACACACACACACACACACACACACACAGGTTTTCTCTTAGGTCTGGGATATTTTTACCCCAGGCAGAGTCTCACACATTACACTCATT
>NW_007050710.1:0-863 GCF_000164805.1 Carlito syrichta | reverse complement strand
TAGTCAGTTATATTGCTTTTGAGGAATATAAACCAAGCATGAGGAACAGTGAGATAACTTTGGGATTGTCCTTCCTCATTCCTATGGAAACACCTGGTGTGTAGGGGATGTCCCCCACCTACCTGTCTTTGTATTCATGTGAAAGTCTTGTGATTTAACATGTGAAAGTTTGGGATAAAAGACTCACGGTTGGTCCCAATAAATGGCTTCTGCTCATTTCACTGAACAGTTGTCCACTTTCTTTCTTTCTCTTTATATCTATCCCTCCATCTTTCTCTCAATATCTAACCCTACTACAGAATTGACTTCTGCACTAGCAGAGTCTAGTCTCTTTCTTCCCTTCTATTCTCCCAGAATATTCACCGACACTGCCACATCTTCCAAGGGACCTCCTAATTCTCTTTGCAGGGGCTGGTCCCCTGCAAATGGCATTGATGTGGAGGGCATTGTTGCTGAAGTATTATTATTGGTGAGGGCCAGAGTTGCTAAGAGTGTTGTAAAAAGCACTGTTGCTATGGGACTATTTCTAAACACTTTGCCGCTGACATCACTGATGGTAAAGGGCCTTCTTTCTAAATAAGTTGTTAGGCGTATTGCTAAGCATAAATATTTTTAAGGACCACTGTTGCCAGAAGTGTTGTTGCTAGGATGTGGTTCAATTGATGCTGCTGCTTGGGTATTGTTGCCTAAGGTACTATTAATTAAAAAAAAATCCATACTAAGATCCATTGTTGCTAAGGTTGATGATCCCAAAAGACATTAAGAACATTGTTACTCCTGGTCATGGTGACTCATGTCTGTAATCCCAGAATTTTGTGAGGCAAAGGTGAGAGGATTGCCTGAGTCCAAGTGTTCAAGACCAG
>NW_007050709.1:0-1211 GCF_000164805.1 Carlito syrichta | reverse complement strand
CTGCTAACTATTTGACTAGCTGAATAACTAGCTGACTTAATAATTAGCTAACTAGTTAGGTAGCAGACTTTTGTAGTTGACTTAAATATTTAGCTAATTTAAATAGTTATCAAACTAGTGAGCTAGCTGACTTAATGAGTTGGTTAATGAGTTAGCTAACTGCTTTAACTTGTTGGGAATGAGTTGGCTAGCTGACTTGACTAGTTGATTAACGAGTTAGCTAGGTGACTTACCTTTTTGACTGATGAGTTGGCTAACAAATTAGCTGGTTTAACACGTTGGCTGACTACTCGGCCAACTTGTTAGCTGGCTTAACAAGTCGGCCGACTAGTCGACCGATTAGTTAGCTCGGTTAACAAGCTGAGTAACGAGTTGACCCACTATTTAGCAAGGTTAACTTCTTGTCTACGGGTTTTCTGACCAAATTAGTCAGCTGACTTGTTGGCTGACAGGTTAGCTGACATAACTTGTTGGCCGACAATCTGAGCTAACTTTTGAGGTGACTAGTTTGTCGACTAGTCGACCAATTGGTTAGCTGACTTAACTAGTTGGCCAGATAGAGAGCCATCCGGTTAGCTGACAACTTGTCAGCCAGCGAATTAGCCAATAGGTGAGCTGACTTAACTAGTGGGCCGGTGAGTGAGTCGACTGGTCACCTGACTTCACGAGTCAGCCTGCGAATGAGCAGGCTGATCAACTGGCTTAACTAATTGACCTTCTAGTGAGTGGACTGGTCAGCTGACTTAACTAGTTGGCCTGCAAGTGAGCAGACGGGTCAGCTGACTTAACTAGTTGGCTGACGAGTGAGCTGACTGGTCAGAAGAATTAACAAGTTGTCTGGCAAGTGAGCCGACTGGTGAGCTGACTTATCTAATTGGCCAGCGAGTGACCTGACAGGTAGCTGCCTTAATTAGTCGGCCTGCGAGCAAGCAAACTGGTGAACTGACATAACTTGTCACCTAGTGAGCAAGGCGACAAGTTAGCTGTCCTGTTGGCTTGTGAGCAAGCTGACGTTATTTGACCTGTTGGCTGGTGAGCAAGCTTACTAATTTGTGGACCGGTGGGCAGGCAAGGGAGCCGACTAGTTAGCTGACCTGATGGAAAGCGAGCAAGCCCACTAAATAGCTGACAAGCTAGCTGAGTTGCTAGCCAACTAGATATCTAAGTAACTAGCTTATTTGCTAGCTGACTTAACTAGCTAGCTGACTTGG
>NW_007050708.1:0-1169 GCF_000164805.1 Carlito syrichta | reverse complement strand
CGGTGGCGCTTGCCTGTGTTTCCAGCTACTTAGAAGGCTGAGGCAGAAGGATCACCTAAGCCCAGCAGGTCTAGGCTGCGGTGGCCGTGAACATGCCACCTCACTCCAGCCTGGGCAACAGAGTGAGACTCCGACTCAAAAAAAAAAAAAGGATTATGTGAAAATAAAATGCATATATTGAATGCAGAATATTGTTTTAAAGTGTGTTGTCAAAAGGGAAGCAGAGGAATAGGGAAGTAGTAGCTAGAGAATGATTTGGTTTCAGAAAACATTTTATTTCTTTTAAATGGAATAAATAAGAGTATGATCATGTGCCAATAAGAATGATCCAACAGATACATGGAGAAAAATGACAATTCCAAAGAGGTTGAGAGAGGAAGCTATTGAACAAAGCTGCTGAAATCTAGTCATGCCAGATGCCTTTTGGATTTTTAGTACATAATTAAAATATTAAAGCACTGGCCAGTGAGGCATTCTTAAAGTATTTATGCTATACTGTGAACGTCATTTTTGTGGAATGTTTACAGGGAAGCATTTTAACTGGAAGCATATCTGTGTTTTGTATCTGCTATTAAAAGGCATTCTTTTATTATATCATCTGGATATACTGGTAAGAGAGGTGCTATTTAGGGAAAAGACAAAAAAATCCATGGGCAAATTTAAAAGGAAGTTGAAAAATGTGATTTATTTCAATGTTCAGATAATTCAGAAGTAAGAATATATTTACAAGTCCACATACTACCAGCCAAGTGCTTGTGATGTGATTAGACTTATACTAATTCTATTTTAATCATTCTTGTTTACTATATTATTTGAAAGAAATTGATTGACTCAACTTAAGGAGTAAAGTTAACCTTATTATCATCCCCCTCGCAAAAAAAAAAAAAAGAAAAGAAAAGAAAAAAGAAAAAAAATTATCTGACACTAGTGGAATTTTTTTCCCTAAAGTGGTGAATTATTTTTTGCAGTTCAACTCTTGATAATTTGTCTCGTAAGTATATGGGGTTAATGCAAGAACCTGTTTAAAAGTCTATTTGCAAAATTATTACTCGAAACACATTAAAATTGATATGTTTTGGAGATTTAAAAAATATTGGAAGTCTTTTCACTGAATAGTATGGTAGTTTTTAAATGTTGCATTATATATTTCTAAAAAATAAGTCTTATTG
>NW_007050707.1:0-538 GCF_000164805.1 Carlito syrichta | reverse complement strand
CAGCTGGCTAGCTTGTTAAGTCAACTACTTAAGTCAGCTGTCAAGCCAAATAGCTAGCTAAGTAGCTATCCAGTTTATTTTGCTGGCTAGCCAGCTGGCTAATAAGTTAAGTCAGCTAGCTGAGTCAGCTGTCTAGCCATCTGGGTAGCTGGGTTGCAAGCTAGTTAAGTCATCTGGCTAGCAAGCTTGCTAGTTACTTCAGATAGCTAGGTAAGTCAAATGGCTAGCCAGCTGGCTAGCTACTTATGTAAGCTAGTTAAGTTGGCTGTCTACTCAGCTGGCTAGTTTCTTAATTCGGCTAGTTAAGTCTGCTGGCTAGCTGGCTGGCTAGCTAGGTAGCAAGCTAGTTAATTCAGCTGGTTAGCAAACGGGTCAGCTAATAAATCAGCTAGTTTAGTCAGCAGGCTAGCCAACTGGCTAGCTAGGTAATGAGTACTTTAAGTCAGGTGGCTGCCAGCTGTTTAGCTAATTAAGTTGTCTATGTCTGCTGTCTAGTCAGGTGGCTAGCTAGGTAGTGAGCTAGTTAAGTCAGCTGGCT
>NW_007050706.1:0-628 GCF_000164805.1 Carlito syrichta | reverse complement strand
TTAGTTAAATCACCTAGTTTAGTCAGCTGGCTAGCCAGCTGGCTAGCTATATTGCAAGCAGGTTAATTCAGCTGCCTAGCAAGCAGACCAGCTATTTAAGTCAGTTAATTAAGTCAGCTGGCTAGCCATTTGGCTAGCTAGGTAGCAAGCAACTTAAGTCAGTTGGCTAGCCAGTTGGCAAGCTAATTAAGTCAACTAGGTAAGTCAACTGGATAGCCAGCTAGCTAGCTAGGTAGAGAGTTAGTTAAGTCAGCTGGCTAGCCACCTTGCTAACTAGTTAATTGAGCCAGTTTAGTCAGCTGGCTAGCAGGTTAAGTTAACTAGTTATGTCAGTTGTCTAGCCAGCTGCCTAACTAGGTAGCAAGCTGGTTTAGTCAGTTGCCTATCCAGCTGGTTAGTTATTTACGTCAACTATTTAATTCAACTGGCTTCCCAACTGGCTAGCTAGGTTGCTAACTTGTAAAGTCAGCTGGTTAAATAGCTGGCTAACTGACAAAGTCATCTAGTTAATTCAGCTGGCCAGGCAGCTAGCTTACTAGTTAAGTCAGTTATGTCAGCTGGTCAGCCAGCTGGCTAGCTAGTTAAGTCAGGTAGTTAAGTCAGCTGGCCAGCCAGCTGGCTAGCTAGG
>NW_007050705.1:0-617 GCF_000164805.1 Carlito syrichta | reverse complement strand
GGTAGAGGGGTGGGAGCCCCAGTGGTGAGATGCCCCTGCACCAGCTGCTCTCCCTTGGGATGGCTTGGTGGGCAGCTACGGCCACCCTTGCTGTGTTTCCAGGATGTCAGAAGGCAGTGGACCTGGTGGTGGGGCCCGAAACGGGTGTGGAGGCCAGTGCATGGGCATGCCTGTCATCCCTGGGCTCTGATAGGCTGAGACAAAAGAATGGCCTGAGCTCCTGGGTTTGGGGTCAGTCCGGGCAACTTGGTGAGACCTCAGCTCTCAAAGAAACCTAAAAAATGAGCTGAGCATGGTGGCACACACCTGTCATTGTGGCCATTCGGGAGACCACGAGTAGAGGATTGTTGTAGCCAAGCCTGTGGTGTCCATGGTGGCCTAATGGGGGTTGCTGTGCTCCGGACTGGGTGACAGAGTGGGACTCTGACTCAGAATAATAATACCAACCACCACCACCACATCCCAGCCTCAGGGGCTCAACCTGGCATCTTGGCCCTTCAGAGACCCAGGCGAGTGGAAAGCCTCAGCCTGCAGGTTTGAGAAGAGACCCTGACACTGGGTGAGACCTTGTCTTGACCATCAAAATTAAATCCAAACATTAGCCAGGTGTGGTGGTG
>NW_007050704.1:0-407 GCF_000164805.1 Carlito syrichta | reverse complement strand
TTATGAAGGTGGCACAACCATGGGACACCAATCAGGAAGGAGGGCCAGTAACTGGGGCATATATTATGTAGGAGGTCCAGGAAGTGGGACACCCATCAAAGAGGAGGGTAGTCACTGGGGAAACATTATGGAGCAGAGCTAGTCACTGGGGCACCAATCACAGGGGAGTCCCAGTCACTGGGGCACAAATTATGAAGGTGGCCCTATCATGGGACACCCATCTTGAATGGTAGATGCCCTACTGACAGGGTCTCCTCTATAAATGGTGTTTCTGTGACTGACCCTCCTCTGTGATGGGTGCCCCCGGGACTGGGCCCCTTTGTGAAAAATTTTCAGTAATTGATCCTCCTTGGTGATGCTTGCTCCAGTTACTAACTTTCCTCAGTGATTGCTGTTCCAGTGACTTG
>NW_007050703.1:0-477 GCF_000164805.1 Carlito syrichta | reverse complement strand
GGCTAGCTAGTTAAGTCACCTAGTTAACTCAGCTTGCTAGCCAACTTCTTAGCTAGGTAGATAAATCATCTGGTAAGCCAGTGGGATACGTAGGTAGCTATCTAGTTAAGTCAGTGGGCTAGCCACATGGCTAGCTAGAGATGTCAGCTAGTTAAGTAAGCTGGCTAGCTAGATAACTAGCTAGATAGGTAGCTAGTTAAGTCAGCTAGACAAACCAACTGGCTAGCTAGGTAGCTAGCTGCTAAAGTCAGCTAGTTAAGTCAGTTTGCTATCTAGTTAAATCAGCAAGTTAAGACAGCTGGATAGCCAGCTGCCTGGCTGGGTCACTACCTAGTTAATTCAGCTGACTAGCTAGTTAGAGAGCTAGTTAAGTAACCTATTTAAGTCAGCTCACTAGTCAGCTGGTTACCTAGCTACCTAGGTAGATAAGTCAGCAGGCAAGCCAGCGGGATACATAGCTAGCTAGCTAGTGAAGTC
>NW_007050702.1:0-958 GCF_000164805.1 Carlito syrichta | reverse complement strand
ATAGCTAGCTGACTTAACAAGTTGGTTAATGAGTTAGCTAACAGTTTTAACTTGTTTGGAAATGAGTTAACTAGCTGACTTGACTAGTTGGTTAACGAGTTAGCTATGTGACTTAACTATGTAGCTGACGAGTTGGCTCAGTACTTAGCTCGTTTAACTCGTAGGCTGACTACTCGGCCAAATTGTTAGCTGGATTAACAAGTTGGGCTACTAGTCGGCCGACTAGTTAGCTGGGTCAACGACTGACGAGTTGGCCCACTAGTTAGCTCGGTTATCTTATTGTCTGCTGGTTTGCTGACCTAAGTAGTCAGCCGACTAGTTCGCTGAAGTTTTAGCTGGCAGATTTATTAGCTGACTCAACTAGTTTGCCGGCTAGTTGGCCGACCGGTTAGCTGACTTAACTAGTTGGCCAGCGAGTGAGTCGACAGGTGAGCTGACTTAACGCGTCAGCTGGCAAGTGAGCCTACTTGTCATCTGACTTAACTAGTCGGCCAGTGATTGAGCCGACATGCCAGTTGACTTAACTAGTCGGCCTGCAAGTGAGCCGACTGGTGAGCTGACTTGAATAGTTGGCCAGTGAGTGAACTGACTGGTCAGCCGAATTTAGTTGGCTGGCGAGTGAGCCTAATGGTCAGAAGAATTAAGAAGTTGGCTGGGAAGTGAGCCGACCAGCGGGCCAACTTAAATACTTGGCCGATTGGTGAGCTGCCTTAACTAGTCGGCCAGCGAGTGAGACAACTGGTGATCTGACTTAATTAGTCAGCTGGCAAGCAAGGCCAGCCCACTAATTAGCTGACCTGCTAGCTGAGTTGCTATCGGACTAGATAGCTAGGTAACTAGCTGATTTGCTAGCTGACTTAACTAGCTAGTTGACTAGCTAGCTGGTTATCTAGCTGACATAACTAGTTAACAAACAAGCTATCTAGCTGTCTATCCAGCTGACTTAACTAGCTAGATA
>NW_007050701.1:0-419 GCF_000164805.1 Carlito syrichta | reverse complement strand
CAGAGGTAACAGAGAGCAGGGCGGGCCTCAACAAGATGGCTCCAACCCGGACCAGGAGAACAGTGGGTGAAAGTGAGCCAGCAAAAATGAATAACCGGAACTAAGACTCCAGTCACAAAGCCAGCCAGTACCTGTTACAGCGACTCGAACAACCCCGTTCAGCCAAATGCCAGCAGATGCGACAGCTGACCCAACCAGTGATTGCTCTCCCCAATCTCCCTCAGCTTATCTCAGTGTGCCCTTTATAAACTGGTCACTCATCTCGCAGGGCGTGACTTCTCCGGCCCACAGTTACATGGACCGGTGAACCTCGCCCAGGATTGCGCTAATACATTTTTCTTGGCTCCTTTGTTGCCGTTTCACCTGGTCTGGTTTCATTTACTGTACATTTGGTGCCAAAACCCAGGAGGATGGTGTGG
>NW_007050700.1:0-726 GCF_000164805.1 Carlito syrichta | reverse complement strand
TTTGGAATTCATAAAAGAACATACACTTATCCACCATTTGCTGCAAGAAAGTCATAGACACCATGGATCAGGAGGGTCATTTGATGCTCCTGAGGATTGTTGGAAGCTCTACTTCAAATCCTACTTCTGACACCATCTGTTAATTTTTTTTTAAATCTTAAGATGAATTAAATTTAACAGTGTAATTGAGCAAAGAACAAATCACAGAATATAAAACTCCACAAATCAGAATAGATTCAGAGTGACTCCAGGGCTGCTACATGCTTAGGTAATATTTTTGGACAGAAAAAGAAATGGATAGAAAACCAAAGGGAGGAACAGAAACAGCTGAATTAGTTATGAGCTGAATTGGTATGAGAGTAGGTTACAGTCTGTTTATACATCCAACTTGATTACAGTTCTCTACGTACAGAGATACCTTTAGGCTGACTTTAAAATATGTAAGGAAGAGCTTTAGGCTGACCTTAACAAAATCAGAAGGTTGAACCATGAAAGACTTTAAGAGAAACTAGATGTTGGTGCCTGACTACAGCATTTCCATAAGAAGCATTGCTAGCACTGCAAAGATTAATGGGTACAGGGAAGTAAGAAGTGAAATTTTTAATATATAAAGAAAAAAAGATTATAAACAGAATTGAACAGGCAAAAATTTTCTTGATTTCGTGCCCTCAAACCACACTGGGGAGCACATGCTTGTGAGTGGCCAACTAGTAATACGATTTGTGG
>NW_007050699.1:0-554 GCF_000164805.1 Carlito syrichta | reverse complement strand
GGCGCTGGCTGGGGACACAGTGGTGAACAAGCCTGGTGTGGTCTGTCCTCATCGATGTGACCTAGGGGCGCTGACTGAAGGGGGAGAGAGGGAGGGAGGAGGTGTGGCTGGGGACACCTTCTTCGAGGGGCTGACCTTGGAGCAGACAGTTGGAGGTGGGGGCCTGGACCCGGTCCGGCAGGCAGGGATTCTTAATGTCGGCCGAACTAGAAGCACCTGGGAAGATTTTTAGACAACTACCCTTGCTGGAGTGGAACCGCCAGCTTCTCTGAGGTGGGCTTTCTCGAGTCCTCAGGTGGTCCTGGTGGACAGCCAGAATCGAGAGCCACTACCCTGGATGGAAGTGCACCTGGGTAGAAGGAAGGGCACGTGCCAAGGCTCTGAGGCAGGGGCCCTGGCGTCTTTCAGGAAGTGAGGGATGGAGGAGTTCGGGAGGGGGTGGGTGTTGATATCAGAAAGGGAGAGCTGGGGTGGGAGGTGGGGGCGCCTTGCGCTCTAAGGCAGGTCCCCAACCTCTGACCATGGACCTGTACTGGTCCGTGGCCTGTTAGGGC
>NW_007050698.1:1758-3312 GCF_000164805.1 Carlito syrichta | reverse complement strand
GCTGGGGTGGCCGTGAACGTGCCACTGCCCCCTAGCCTGGGCGACGGAGTGAGATTCCTACTCAAAAAAAAAAAAAGAAAAAAGACAAAAAAGAAACATAAGTCAGATAAAGTGAAAAACAGTCACCGGCCTGAGCCAAGCCTGCCGACCCAGAGCCCGGCCTCCCAGCGTCCTGCACGTGAGTCGGCCAAGCCCGTGCCCGGGCGGGTCCCTGGGTCCTGCACGTTATCACCTGACAGCAGCCGCCCTTGCGGATTCAGGGCCAAATCTGGCCGTTACAGCCTCCGTTAGGCCTGACCCACCCCCTAACAGAGAGCGAAAATGCAGGTTTGTTTACTTCCCCTTTTCCACCGACTTTGGTCAGGAGTCCAAAGGTCTCTGGCATCTTCTGTTGGAGACTTGAGACCAGCGGACGGAGCCAGGAGGCCTCGCCGGCTTTATTTTTACCTTTTCACATTTCGTTAGGACAATTTTGTGTTTCCTCTTGTTCTTTTTTTGGACACAGGGTCTGGCTCTGCGGCCCAGGCTGGAGTGCGGCCGTGCGATCACGGCTCCCTGCAGCCTCTAGCTCCTGGGCTCAAGCCATCCTCCTGCCTCGGCCTCCTGAGTAGCTGGGACGACAGGCGCGCGCCCTGGTACTGGCCGGTCATTTAGGAACGTGTTCCCACTCATACCAAGGGGTTGGAAGGCCTCTATGGAAAACAGCCATATAAGCACGATTTGCAGAGGGCCGTCTTTTGGCCAGGTGTGAGCAAAATTTAGTTCCTACATGAAATATCTGAGTGAAATGCAAATTGTACGTCCCACGGGAAACATTTTTCCGAATTTAACCCGGAGGTGAAATCTGTCTGCCTGCTGGTCCCACTGCTGGTCCCATATTTCCTTCCGCCTGCTTCTAAAATTTCATTTCAGGCCAGGCATGGCGGCTCATGCCTGTCATCCCAGCACTTTGGGAGGCTGAGGCAGGAGAATTGCTTGAGCCTGAGTGTTCAAGACCAGCCTGAGCAACATGACAAGACCTCATCTCTACCAAAAGAAAAATGAGCTAGGGGTGGTGGCTCACGCCTGTCATTCCAGCACTTTGCAAGGCTGAGGCAGGTCAGAAGTTGAAGATCAGCCTGGGCAACACAGCAAGATCCCATCTCTTCAAAAAAATCAAAAAGTTAGCTGAACATGGTGGTGTGCATCTGGAATCCTGGTACTTGAGAGGCTGAGATGGGAGGACCACCTAAGTCCAGAAGGTCAGTGCTGGGGGTTGTGAGTTGTTATGATTGTGTCACTGCACTCCAGCCTGGGCAATAAAATGAGACCCCGACCCTCCCCCCCAAAAAATTAAAAAAAAAAATAGCCAGGTGTGGTGGCTCATGCCTGTAATCCCAGCACTTTGGGAGGTGGAGGCAAGAGGATTGCCTGAGCTCCGGGATTTGAGACCAGCCTGGGCAACATGGCGATGCCTCGTCTCTACAATACATCAAAAAGTCAGCCGGACATGTGGTGCAGGCCTGTGGTTCCAGCTACTTGGAAGGCTGAGGCGGAAGGATCACCGGAGCCCAG
>NW_007050698.1:0-1044 GCF_000164805.1 Carlito syrichta | reverse complement strand
TAAAAGTGAGATAGGGACAGTATTAACACATTTTTATAGGTAAGTTGCAGAGAAAATAAGCAATCAACAGAGATTGTACAACTGTTCAGTGAAAATTAGGGTTTGACATCAACTCTTTTTCCCCTCTACTGGATTGGATTTACAGTTTAGTGGGTGAAAAACACAGTTCAGGTATGTACACAATTATCTTCAGATTTAACCCTTTAAAAATTTTTCTGAATTTTCTACCCTTTAAAAATTGGCAACACATAAAACATAGTACAGTTAAGAACACTTTAGAATCACATGCCCGGGTTTATAGCCTGATGTTATCACTTCCTAGCTGTGTGATCATAGACAGAGAAAGTTTAAGTAACTTGCCCAAGTTTTCTCACTTATATATAATGTATGGGCCACAGAGTGAGACTCCAACTCAAAAAAAAAAAAAAAAGATATTGCATTCCACTTGGAGGGGAATTTTGAGACGCATGGGAATTCACCCCTTCAAGGTCCCTTGGGGGAAAGTTTTCTGTCTGAGTCAAACGAACGTAGCAGATGTGAAATAAAATGAGAGTCGGGGCTTCTGAGGACAAGAGTCAGGCCCGAGCGATGTCAGCCTCTGCAACCCCTTTGAGTCTCTGTCTGAGCTGAGAAATGGAAGCCACGAAACAGCACGATCTGCAGAGAGCTGTGTTTTTGCCAGGTGTGAGCAAAATTTAGTTCTTACATGAAATATTTGATTGAAATGCAAATTGTACATCCCACATGAAACCCTTTTCTGAATTTTACTGGGAGGTGAAATCTGTTTGCGTGCGACATCCCCGTTCGCCTGCGGTGGGCTTGGCCACAAAAGGAACAGCTTTCCTTGGTGGAGCCAAGTTCAAGTTGATACGAGAAACATGTTTCTGAATATTTTTTTTGTTTTTTGAGTCACTGTCTCTCTGTCTCTCTGTCTCTCTGTCTCTCTCTCTCTCTCTCTCTCTGTCGCCCAGGCTGGAGAGCAGGGGCAGGATCACAGCTCACTGCAGCCTCGACCTCCTGGGCTCAGGTGATCCTCCCGCCTCA
>NW_007050697.1:0-492 GCF_000164805.1 Carlito syrichta | reverse complement strand
TACTCTTTGCTAAGCATAACGTTGGATACTACAAATTTATACACACACACACACACACACACACACACACGATTTTTTTCATTAAGGAATCTTTTGTGCATCTTTTTTTTATTCTGGGAAATGTATGTCCGTAGCAGTTATATGCTTCAGTAAATTTTAAATGACTCTTAGAAAAATAAAAATTAAAAAGGGTTAGAGAAAAAATAAATATACAATATTTCAATTGCTTTAGAATTCATTAAATCACTCACAAATTATGATTAGAAAGTCTTCATACAAAATGTTTAGGACATAGTTTGTAAATAATGTTATTTGGCATTGTTTGCAATATTTTTAATAATCTGAGATGGATAGATAGGTAGATAGATAAGATGAAAACTGTAAAGAAAGCAATAAAGATATTCCAAAGTCTTGTTTTGGGAAGACTAATTTTGTCATGGTCTATCTGTGGTAATAAAATATTTTTCTAGAAATATCTATATGGCATACTAA
>NW_007050696.1:0-571 GCF_000164805.1 Carlito syrichta | reverse complement strand
TTTTATTGGAGCAGCACCTTGCCCATTTGTCTATGTATTGTCTATGGCTGTGTTTGTGTTACAAAGGCAGAACTGAGTAGTTGTTACAAAGACTGCATGGTCAGTAAATCTAAAGTATTTATCATCTGTCCCTTTACAGAAAAAGTTTCTTGATTCCTAGTATTGGCTATTCTAGACCCTTTATATATCTGTGTTTTAAAAATCCTCCTGGGTTTTTTGTTTTGGGTTGGAGTCTCACTGTTTTACCCAGGCTGGAGTGCAGTGGCATGCTCACGGCCATTGTAGCCTTGACTTGTTGGGCTTAGGTGATCCTTCCGCTTCAGCCTTCCAATTAACTGGAACTACAGGCATGAGCCACCACATCCAGCTAATTTTTGTGATCTATTGTAGAGATGAGGTCTCACCAAGTTGTCCAGGCTGGACACGAACCCCCAATCTCAGGCAGTCCTCTCGCCTCAGTCTCCCAAAGTGCTGGAATTACAGACTGAACCACTGCGCCTGGCCTCTCCTAGGGTTTTAATTGAAATTACATTGAATATTTAGATCAATGCCAGTTTATAATATTCCCTCT
>NW_007050695.1:0-409 GCF_000164805.1 Carlito syrichta | reverse complement strand
TTCCATTCCATTCCATTCCTCTCCATTCCATTCCTCTCCATTCCATTCCATTCCATTCCTGTCCATTCCATTCCATTCCATTCATTCCAATTCCATTCCTCTCCTTTCCATTCCATTCCGTTACATTCCTCTTCATTCCAATGAATTCTTTTCCATTCCATTTCATTCTGCTCTTCTCCATTCCATTCCAGTCCATTGCATTCCTTTCCTGTCAACTCCTTTCCATTCCATTCGATTCTATTCCATTCCTCTCTTTTCCATTCCATTCCAAACCAATGCATTATATTGCATTCCTCTCCAATCAATTCTTTTCCATTCCTTTCCATTCCTCTCCAATCAATTCCATTCCATTCCATTCCATTGTATTCCATTCCATTGTATCCATTCCATTCCATTTCAATCCTCACCA
>NW_007050694.1:0-733 GCF_000164805.1 Carlito syrichta | reverse complement strand
GAGTCAGCTGGCTGGCCAGCTGGCTTAACTGACTTAACCAGATATCCAGATTGCTAGCAAGCTGACTTAACTAGCTGACTCAACTAGATAGCCAGCTGGCTGGCTAGCTGAATAAACTAGCTGACTTAACCAGCTAGCCAGCAGGGTAGTCAGCTGACTTAACTTGCAGTCTACCTATCTAGCCAGAGGAAAGTAAGCTGAATTAAGTGGCTGACTTAACTAGGTGACTCAACTTGTTGGCTGAGGAGTCAGCAGACTACTTAGCTGGTTAAACATGTTGGCTGACTACTCGGCCGACTTGTTAGCTGGCTTAACAAGTCAGCAGAAAAGTCGACCAACTAGTTAGCTCGGTTAACTACTTGACTGACTTGTTGGCCCACTAGCTAGCATGCTTAACCAGTTGGCAGGTTGGTTTGCTGACCTAATTTGTCAGCCAACTAGCTGGCTAACAAGTTAGCTGGTCTAACTATTCGGCCTACTAGTTAGCTGAGCTAACTTGGCTGAAAATTGGGCCAACTAGTCCGCCCATTGGTTAGCTTAGTTAATTATTTGGCCCTCTAGTCTGCCTACCATTTAGCCGACTTAACTAGTCAGCCAGCAAGTGACCCGACAGATGAGTTGACTTTAGTCTGCTGGTGAGTGAGTCGACTGGTCAATTGACTTAACTAGTTGGCTGGCGAATGATTCAACTGGTCAGCTGAATTAAATAGTCTGCCAGCGAATGAGCTGACTG
>NW_007050693.1:0-410 GCF_000164805.1 Carlito syrichta | reverse complement strand
GAAGAGGCTGCTGATACAGACTGTCAGCTCCAGGCCTTGCCTCACCACTTCAGCACCTGGTTGAACTCTGGCAGCAAGAACTGTGGAGAGAGCACAGCAAGGGAGTCCAGAGGCAGAGCCCCACTGGAGAAGATGAAAGAGGTTCCCTACCACCATCTTGAAAACTGGGCAGGAAAATGCTCAGGCTTGCTCACCATAGAACAACAGACCTGACTGGAAGATTGACTACTCAGGGGTTGATCATGACACAGAGGGAATATCCCAAAAGCACAAACTACAGAGAGACAGAAGGAGTGTTGAGTCTCAGGCATCCCATCCCCTACCCTGATTCAGCCACAGGACAAAGGGAGTGGTCAGAAAAGGACAAAGGAAGATCTACCAAAAGATCAGTGATGAGTCCAGGACTGACT
>NW_007050692.1:0-472 GCF_000164805.1 Carlito syrichta | reverse complement strand
TGCATGATGGGCTTCTGTTTAGCAGGCCATATTGGAGGGAGATGGCACAACTTAAGTTGCGGTAAGGTGTGTTACAATCTCACAGTAAGGCCCTACAGAAATATTTCCTTTTAAACCACAAAAAAAAAACACAAAATACCTCACACCATACATGCAGATTAACTCAAAACGGTTAAAAAGATGTTGTAACTATACAACATCTGGAAAAAAACAAAGGAGAAGATTGCTGTGACTCTGGATTAGACAATGGGTTCTTGGAGAAAGACTTCTTAGATGAGACACAAAGCACAAACAATATAAGAAAAAATTGCTAAATTAGAACTCATCAGAACTGAAAACTTCTGCTCCTCAGAAAACTCTTTTTTTTTTTTCTTGAGTTGGAGTGCAGTGGCCACTCCCGGCCACCGCACCTCGACCTGCTGGGCTCCGGCGATCCTTCCGCCTCAGCCTTCCAAGTAGCTGGAATTACAGG
>NW_007050691.1:0-427 GCF_000164805.1 Carlito syrichta | reverse complement strand
TAAATTAATTAAGCTTTCATATCTATATCTATACATAGATATATACGGAATAAATTTTTTTAAAAAAACTTGACCTAACTGTATGCTGCCTATGAGATTCATCTCATCTGTAAAGATACATATAGACTGAATATAAAAAAATTTAAAAATACATTCTATGCCTTGAACACTGAAAGTGAGCAGGAGTAGCTATATTAGACAAAATAGACTTTAAATCAAAAATACTAAAAAAAAGGCAAAGAAGGTATTATACAATGATAAAGGGATAAATTCAGCAAGAGGCAAAACCAGTCTAATTGTATATGCATCCAATGCTGGAGCATTTAGATATATAAAACAAATTATTAAATCTAAAGGGAAGCCGGGCTCGGTGGCTCAGCCTGTAATCCCGCGCCTTTGGGAGGCTGAGGTGAACGGATTGCCTGAG
>NW_007050690.1:0-887 GCF_000164805.1 Carlito syrichta | reverse complement strand
GTTGGCCCACTAGATAACTCGTTTAAGTAGTTGACTGACTATTTTGATGACCTAACTAGTTGGCCGACTAGTTGGCTGACTAGTTAGCTGGCCTAGCTAGTCGGCCGACTAGTTAGCTGACATAACTGGTCAGCTGACAAGTTGGCCATCTAGTCGGGCGATTGGTTAGCTGACTTAACTAGTTGGCCGGCTAGTCGGCCGATCAGTTAACTGACTTAACTAGTCAGGCAGTGTGTTAGCTGATAGGTGAACTGACTTAACTAGTCGGCTGGCGAGTGAGCCGACTGGTCAATTTACTTAACTAGTCGGCTGCCGAGAGAGCTGACTTGTCAGCTGACTTTACTAGTCGGCCAGCTAGTGAGCTGACTGGTCAGCTGACTTTACTAGTCGGCCAGCTAGTGAGCTGACTGGTCAGCTGAATTTACTAGTCAGCTGGTGAGTGAGCTGACTGGTCAGCTGACTTTAGTCAGCTGCCTTGTGAGCTGACTGGTCAGAAGACTTAACTAGTCATCCATTGAGTGAGCCGATGGGTGAGCTGCCTTAACTATTTGGCCAGCGAGCAAGTAGACTGGTGAGTTGACTGAACTAGTCAACTGTATAGAAAGCCACCTAGTTAGCTGATCTTTCGTACTGTGAGTGAGCCAACTAGTTAGTTGACCTGTTCGCTGGTGAGCGAGCGCACTACTTTGCTGACCGGTTGGCAGGCGAACGAGCTGACTAGTTATCTGACTTGATGAAAAGCAAGCGAGCCCAGTAGATAGCTGACCAGCTAGCTGAGTCACTAGTCAACTTGTTAGCTAAGTAACTAGCTGATATGACAGCTGACTTAACTAGATAGCTGACTAGCTAGCTGGCTACAAGCTGACATAGCTAGCTAGCAAACTATC
>NW_007050689.1:0-728 GCF_000164805.1 Carlito syrichta | reverse complement strand
TCCTGAGAACTTCACCAACACAGGTTGTTGAAAATTTTGTGAAGTTTGGTCAATCTGGCAGGGGAGAAATTGTATTACAGTGTAATTTTCAGTCTGAATGACTCCCTTTAATATATCTTGTAGTGTAGTTCTGCTAGTAATGAATTCTCTCAATTTTTGTTTATCTTGGAATGAGATAAGCTCTCCTTCAGTTTTGAAGGATGGTTTTGAAGGGTGGTTTTGCAGGACAGAGAATACTTGTTTGACAGTCTTTTTCTTTTAGCACTTTAACTGTCTGTCATTCCATGCCTTCTCATGTCCACTTTTTATGACAAACCAGCTGTTAATCTTATTGAAACTATCTTTACAGGATGTGTAGCATCTCTTTAACTGTTTTCAACATTCTCTCTTTGATTATGATGTGTCTATATGTGGAGTTCATTTAGCTACTTAGATATGCAGATTAATGTTTTTTAATAAAATTTGAGAAGTTTTCAGCTATTATTTATTCAAATATTCTCTCTTCCCTTTCAAACCTCTCCTTCTGGAATTCCTATTATGCGTAAGTTGATCATCTTAATGCTGTACCACAGTTCTGTGAATTCTGTTTATTTTTTTCTTCTGCTCTTTAAACTGGATAACTTCTTTTTTTTTTTCTTTTTCTTAACCATATATCAACTTTTTAAAAAAATAATTAATCAGTATTTTTTATTATGATTTTGTGGGGTACAGTTAAGGGTTAGGTGTAC
>NW_007050688.1:0-414 GCF_000164805.1 Carlito syrichta | reverse complement strand
TTTTCAAAACACACACTAAAAATGTGGCAACATAGAAGCCCAGATTGCTGATTAAACCTGTTCAAGAGACTTTGTAGATTTAGGCGTTTTAGAACTCCAAGAACCGTATCCCTTTCCGTTCTCAGCAAGATGCCCTGAATTTCCCTGTTTATGTGTATTCCAAAGCCCTGTGTTTAAAGATGCAGATGCCCAGATGTATCCTAGAGACGTGGAATCCATGGATACTGATTCATTTTAATAATTCGTACTAAATATTTGGCAACTGCAAAACCCTCGGGTCGTCTACAAATGAAGTACAAACGAAAGTTTAAGGATTATCAAGCTCACCTTAAGACAAATGTTACATCCAAATAGGGCAATATGATACTTTCTTTCCGGGAATCTGGCCTTAATTGTCCCGAGGAACTTTACGGA
>NW_007050687.1:0-415 GCF_000164805.1 Carlito syrichta | reverse complement strand
TCTAATCCCAGCACTTTTGGGGGCCAAGGCAGGAGGATTGCTTGAGCCCAGGAGTTCAAGATCATCCGAGGCAACCTAGTGAGACCTCGTCTCTACATAAAAATTAAAAAAGAAAAAATTGCCGAGCATGGTGGCATGTACCTGTCGTCTCAGCTACTCAGGAGGCTGGGGTGGGAGGAATGTCTGAGCCCAGGAGGTCGAGGCTGTGATAAGCTGTAATAGTACTACTGCACTCCTGCCTGACTAAAACAAAAACAAAAACGGTCTCTCAGGAGCTGAAGTTGTCTAATGACTCCCCAGGGACCTGGACTGCTTCCTCCTACTCACATCAGCCTTTGCCCCTGCATCTCCCGTCCAAGTGTCCGAGTGGGAAGCTCCCACCAGGTGAAGCTTTATCTCCACTGCCTCTGCTGTG
>NW_007050686.1:0-426 GCF_000164805.1 Carlito syrichta | reverse complement strand
CACACTGAGTGCATATGCCTAGCAGAGGTGTATGAAAAGTTTCCTGTATCAAAATGCTAAATTCCATGGGGACAAACTGAGTAGAATCAGCGATTCACTGTTTTTTTGGGGTAAGCATTATTGGTTCACCTATTGAATTCTACAATGTTTTTATTTTACCTGGCCGTCATCTAGCCAAAGCAATGGCTCTTGGGTGGGCATTTTCCAGTAAGAGCTGACAGGCTTCGCTTGCTTGTTTCGAGTGTGTATCAGCTTGGGAAACGCCATGTCCATCGTTTGCGTTGTTATTTATTTTCTAGTAGTTTTCTTCTCGCTTGGTGTACAGTGTAATAAGTGATTCTCAAGGAACAGCTTGTTTCACATAGCAGAGCGATCTGTCCATACTTCACACGCAGGAATGAGCATATCAATTGTGCCACACTGAGT
>NW_007050685.1:0-416 GCF_000164805.1 Carlito syrichta | reverse complement strand
GTGCAGATGAGAGAATGACCTATGAGAACTCTGTATTCTTTTTTTTTCTTAACATTTTTTTATTTTAAAATTGTGGGGTACAGTTAAGGGTTAGGTATGCATCGTTCAGGCACCCTTGTTGATAAGGGGTGTACCCTCATCCCCAGACAGATATTGACTACCATTATTCCCACCTCCCTTCCCTTGATGGGCAGCATGGTTGGTTCCAGGTTCTTGCTATTGTGAACAATGCTACAATAAAGATATGTATGCAGGTATCTTTTTTATAGAGTGATTTGCATTCTTCAGGGTATATTCCCACTAGGGGGATTGCAGGGTCGTATGGGAGGTTCATATTTACTGCTTTTAGGAATCATCACATTGCTTTCCACAGAGGTTGCACTAGTTTACACTCCCAACAACAGTGTAGAAGTGTT
>NW_007050684.1:0-417 GCF_000164805.1 Carlito syrichta | reverse complement strand
CCTGCCACAAGAGGGTAGGTTGGTTTTTGGTTTTGGGGTTTTTTTTTACATGTGTTCTTTGTGTGTGAATATGTATGTGTGTTCCATCTGTATTCCCCATACCTTTTTATTTATTCTTCTTTTTTCTCTCTTTCTTCTTTCATTTTTTGTTTTCTGTTTACGTGTGTACGTGAATGATTGAGTGTTCATCCTTCAGTCTTTTGTATGATGTTTTTTGTTCTTCTCTTTTTTTAGTTTAATGTGTATGTGCATATATGTGTGAGAGTTTGATTTGCATTCCCCCTTTTTTTCTCTTTTCTTTTTTTCTTCTTCTTCCATTTTGTGTTGGGCATGTGTGTGTGTGTTCAGCTTTCCTGTTTTTTGTTTTTGTTTTGCTTTGGATATTTTCCAGTTTGTTTTGGTGTGTGTGTGTGTGTG
>NW_007050683.1:0-417 GCF_000164805.1 Carlito syrichta | reverse complement strand
TCAGCTGGATAGGCACCTGGCTAGGTAGGTAGCTAGCTAATTAAGGCAGCTGGTTAGCCAAATGTCTAGCTAGTTAAGTCGCCGAGTTAAGTGAGATCACAAGCCAGCTGGCTAGCTAGGTTGCTGGTATGTTAAACTGGCTTTTTTGTAGGCTGGTCAGTTAGGTGTTCAGCTAGTTAAGTCAGCTGGCAAGCTGGCTGAACAGCAGGCTGGCTGGCTAGTTAAGACGACTGTTTGTCCCACTCTCCAGACAGACTTCTGGCTTTTTATCCCGACTTGCTAACCAGGTGGTAACCTGCTAGCTAACTAGCCGGCTGCCTAGCCAACTGGCCAGCCAGGTAGGTAGTTAGTTAAGCCAGCTGATCAGCCATCTAGCCAACCAGGTAGCTATCTAGTTAAGTCAGCTGTCTAGCCAGC
>NW_007050682.1:0-418 GCF_000164805.1 Carlito syrichta | reverse complement strand
GAGAGTGAGACTCCAACTCAAAAAAAAAATAAAATAAATAAATAAATAAATAAATAAAACAGAAGAGCCCTTACATTTTTCTTGCCAATTTTATCTGCTGTCTCAAACAGCCAAAATTTCATCAGTTTCGTTCTTACCTAAATGGGAACCTATAAATTTAGAAAAAGACCATCAGCTCTTCCACTATAAGTAACATATAGTCCACTGAGTTCAAAGAGACAAGGCTGTTAGAATTGCATGCTTTCAGTTTTGATTGTGCCATATTTTAAAGTCACATCCTGTCTATTTTAAAGATCAAGGACTTTTAGAGGGGTAGAGAAAAGTCGCCACAATTCAAGAATCAGAAAACACATTTTGACTATTTGGTGAGTCAGCATCACACCATTTTTCCATCCCTGTGGGTGTAGCTGGTGTGTTC
>NW_007050681.1:0-415 GCF_000164805.1 Carlito syrichta | reverse complement strand
TAACAACTCAGAAAATATGACCTTATATGATATTCTCTCTTTAAACTCATAACTTCAGAAAAATATTCTACAATGTAGTCCTATATACCAACACATCGCATACCTTAGAAATAAGATCAGATAAGAGTCTAAAAAAAAAAATAGAAACAGTTCTAATCAAAGAAAATTACCCAAAATAATTTTTTTTTTCATTTCCTTTACTGACCTGTAAATGTGTTACCTGCCTTTACATGAACAAGAAATCTAATTTTGAACAGGTGACCATCAACTTGGTATTAAATCAAAATTGCATGCTTGGAAGGGAAACAAATGCTACAAATCATTTTGACCTAGGTTTTGCTTAACAGATTTTTTTAAGTTTTTCTTTTTTATGTTATATATATATATATATATATATATATATATATATACAAAC
>NW_007050680.1:0-420 GCF_000164805.1 Carlito syrichta | reverse complement strand
CCCAGGCGAGTCTCAAACCCGCGGGCTCAGGCAAACCCACTCACCTCGGCCTCCCAAAGAGCAGGATTACAGGCTCAGCCACCAAGCCCAGTCATCTGTTTTTTAAAAAAGGAATGAAAGCTGGGTGTGGTAGCTCAAGCCTGTAGTCCTAGCACTTTGGGAGACCAAGTTTGGAGGATTGCTTGAGCTCAGGAGCTTGAGACTAGTCTGGGCAATTTAGTGAGACTTCATCTCTACAAAAAACCAAAGAATTAGTCAGGCGTGGTGACATCTGCCTGTAGTCCCAGCTACTTGGAGGCTGAGGCAGAAGGATCACCTGAGCCTAAGAAGTTGAGGCTGGGGTGAGCGTGATCACGTCACGGCACTCAAACAGAGTGAGAGCCCAACTCAAAAGAAGAAAAAAGAAAGAAAAAGGGCAAT
>NW_007050679.1:0-481 GCF_000164805.1 Carlito syrichta | reverse complement strand
ACCAAAGATGAACAGCACAACATGGCCTTGGTAGGACGCCTGCTGTTCGGGGAGAGTCGATCCACTCAAGCTTCCTGGAGGGGGGACATTGTGACCACCAAGAAGTAAGGGGAGTGAGCCGCTCCTGTCTCAGAGGAAGCAGCACCCCATGTCCAGGGTCAGGGAGCCAATGTTCTGTGCCAAATGCTCTGTCTGGACTATCAAATGCACAAGGATCCCCTTATAGAAGGTTGACTTTAATCGCTGTTTCGGTTACTCTTTTTCTCAGATTTCTAACCCCTTGTTTGGGGGCAATAAGGTTTCTTTTTGGCCTCCTGAGTCCTCAAAAATGAGAAAGAGCTTTCTGTCCAAGGAGGAAAATCTGGATTTGAGAAGAAGAAAGAATTCTTTGCAGCTTCCAGCTTTTCTGGTGGTTTTTGTTTTCTGCTTTCCAGGAGTGTTGGTAGAGTACTGATTTTTACTTCCACCTTGCGTGTTTAGC
>NW_007050678.1:0-758 GCF_000164805.1 Carlito syrichta | reverse complement strand
ACTCTCCTAGCACAGAGCCTGAAGAGCAAGGGCAGAAAAGAAGTCAGAGAAGCCATTTTAGAAATGCATGCCAGATTACAGTGACCCTTATAAACTGCAGAGTACACGGGTCAATGTTCAAGGTCAAAGTAAAGGCCCCTGTCTCTATGCCAAGTCTTAGTCTTAAAATTATTATACCAGTGCATGCTGAGAACAAGAGTGGGGGGAGAAAAGAGAAAGAGAGAGACAGAATACCCATAAGAGAGAACCAGGGTCAGGTGCAGTGACACATGCCTGTAATACCCACTCTTCGGGAGGCTGAGGCAGGAGGATCACTTGAGCCCAGGACTTCAAGATCAGCCTGGACAATATAGCGAGACCGGATCTTTTTTTTTTTTTTTTTTTTTTTTTTTTTTTTTTTTTTTTTTTTTTCATTAATCAGTAGTTTTTATTATGGTTTTGTGGGGTACAGTTAAGGGTAGGTGTACAATGACGTTTCATTCAGGCACCCTGTAGATAAGAAGTGTTTTCCCATCCCCCGACAGATATTTGCTACTGTTAATCCCATCCCCCTCCCCCCCGTAGTTTCCCAGTACCATCCGTCATTTTCTCATAGTATTGCATTGGATGTTCAAGGTCCATTATATGAGTGAGAACATGTGATATTCGGATTTTTGTTTTTGTGAGAGGTCACTCAGTATTATAGACTCTAGTTCCATCCAGGTTGCAGCGAAATTCATGATTTTGTTCTTTTTTATGGCTGCGTAGTATCCATCGTG
>NW_007050677.1:0-421 GCF_000164805.1 Carlito syrichta | reverse complement strand
ATGATGGGCATTATTACTAGGTTTAGGTGGTATCACAATGTGGTTTTGCTTTGCATTTCTTTGATGGCTAGTGGGGCTGTTCACTTTTTCATGTGTCTGCTGGCTGCCCACATACCTTCTTTTGAGAAGTGTCTATTCATGTCTTTCGCCCACTTTTAAATAGGACTGTTTTATTTTGTTTTGAGAAGAAACCCATAAAAAATTCTTAGGATAGAGTCCATCTTTCCCTCTAACTCTACGTCAGTATCTAAGAATTGTTGCTTTGTACTATAATTACTTCCATACTATGTAATGTTTCTACCATCAGAATAATTGCACCCTCTTTCCACAAACATAAGGTGAATATTTGCCTGAGGCCAAATGAGTACTGCATGTTAGTTTTCAAATCTCTATAATACAAACAAGGTCAAGTCTTAAGGCT
>NW_007050676.1:0-422 GCF_000164805.1 Carlito syrichta | reverse complement strand
TTTTTTTTTTTTTTTTTTTTTTTTTTTTTTTTTGGCTTGGTTTTTTTTTTTTTCCCAGCACACCAATTCCAGTTAACCGAAATCTCTTTTAAGTTTTAGTTATATGTTGTTCCAAGTGGCTCAGACAGTGAACATTTATTATCTCACACAGTTTCTGGGGGCCAGGGTTCCCGGAGTGGCTTTGCCAGGTGACTGGCTGATGGTCTCACGAGGCTGCAGTCATCACATTGGCCAAGGCCACTGTCGTCAGAGGGCATGAATGGGGCTGGTGCACTGGCTTCCAAGTTACCTCACTCAATGCCTCCCAGGTTAGTGTTGTTTTTAGCAGAAAGACTCCTCTGGAATGTCGTCTGTATTACATGGCTGCTGGCTTTCCGAGAACACATGATTCCAGAGGCCAGGTAAAAGCTATAATTTTTTTT
>NW_007050675.1:0-422 GCF_000164805.1 Carlito syrichta | reverse complement strand
TCTGTAACTGTCCTCACTGTGGGGCATCGAGTCCACTTGAGGGAAGAGGCTGAGGCTATGGCACGGCTCCCACCCCCCTGCTTGGCTGCTCTGCGCTGGGCGCCTGGCACCATGGTGGTTCCTGGGCAGCTCCCTGCTCCTGGCCAAGCAGTCCCTAACGGCGTCCACCAGGTGGCGGCAGCAGCATGTCCTAGGGCCATTCAGCCTCAGAGCTGGATCCTGGTGGGGTTGGCCAGCACTCTACCTATCCCTCTCCCTGGCTCCCAGACTTGCTGTGTGACCTCAGCAGGCCGCTCTCTGAGGGTCTCTGGGGTCTTGGGCCTCGCTGTCGTCCAGACCTGGTGGTCTTGTATCAGGGTCTCGTTCACTCTTCTGCCCAGGGGACAGCAGCTGGGGCCAGGGCAGATGGCCACTGACACCAG
>NW_007050674.1:0-579 GCF_000164805.1 Carlito syrichta | reverse complement strand
GGGAGTGAGGGGGCCTCTGTCAAACTTTTTTAGTTTTGCCCTAATGTCCAGATAGCTTTGAGAGAAAAAATGTCATTAGGAGTTGCCGGCCATCAGGGGAGTCCGGATCTTTGTGGGTATACTGTTGAAGTGTCCTAGTAAGTCAACTGAGAAAGTTAGAGGGATTCTCATCTTTGTCCTGAATAACTTCCTGAAGTTTTTCAAAGTTAACTTTTTGTGCAGCCCTACGCAGCCCAGAAAGGAGGCAAGTAGAGAAGCAATTCCTGGACTCAATGCCAGCGGGAGAGTTATAGTCCCAGAGTGGATCCTGGTCTGGGACAGTCACTGCAACAAGGGGGTGAGCTGGGGTGGTTTGGTGAATCTCATCTGCGTATGTTCTAGCCTGTTCCCAGACTCTCCTACGTTCCTCTGAAAGCAGGGTGTTGGAAAGGATTAGGTATATATCATGAAAAATGAGGTTATAGGACTGGATGAGGTATTGAAACTCTTTAATGTAGGTGGCAGGATTAGTTGTATATGATCCAAGACGTTTTTCTATTTGTGAGAGGTCTGAGATAGAGAAGGGGACGTGCACCTGGA
>NW_007050673.1:0-450 GCF_000164805.1 Carlito syrichta | reverse complement strand
TATTTGTTGCTCTCGTTTAGATTATTTTTGTACATCCAATACCATTTGTGTACATTCAACACCATACTCTTCTCTAACCTAAATTTTATCAAATATTAGATTGTAACAATTATATCCCCTGAGTCATCATGAGTCTACAGGCAAACAATTTCAATTCTTTAGTTTCTCTTTTTACTGTTGTTGCTACCTTAATATAAACATGCTTGAGATTGTGTCTCCTAATAACTACTATCCAGAATAAAATACAAAATTTTGTAAATGGATTTTTTTTTTTTTGAGTTGAAGTCTCACTCTGTCACCCAGACTGGAGTGCAGTGGCATGTTCCCAAACACCGCAGCCTCGACCTGCTGAGCTCTGGCTGTCCTTCCACCTCAGCCTTCCAAGTAGCTGGAACTACAGGCATGGGCTACCATGCCCGGCTAATTTTTTTATTTATTGTAGAGATGAGG
>NW_007050672.1:0-499 GCF_000164805.1 Carlito syrichta | reverse complement strand
GTATAAACCCATAGTATACCTCCATGGTGGAAGTATTGTGCCTCTACAGTGCTCCAGCCATGTGCCTCCACAGAGACCCTGACATGTGCCTCATGGATAGTTCCACCACAGACTTCCAGGATGGACCCACAGCATGTCTCTGCAGAAGACCCATTGCCTACCTCCATAGTGGCCCTGCCTTGTGCCTCTACACTGACCCCGTCACATACCTCCACAATGGAACAGCAGTGTGCTTCTGTAGCATCCAGCCAATGTGCCTCTATGGTGACCCTGTCACTTTCCTCCACAGTGCACCTACTGTGTGTCTTCTTGGTAGACCCATCACATGCCTTCTGGATAGATCCACTATGTGCCTCTTTGATCGACCTGTCATGAGTCTCTGAGATGGACCTGTCATGTGCCTTCATGATAGTCCTGCTGCTTTCCCTAATGGTGACTTTGCTATTTGTCTTCTTGTTGGCCCTTCCACATGGCTCCAGAATGGAGCCATCACTGCATG
>NW_007050671.1:0-423 GCF_000164805.1 Carlito syrichta | reverse complement strand
TCTTGAAGTAACCCAGTTCTCAAAGGGCTTGGCCTCAACCACATTAGGCCTTGGGCATGCTGCACCATGCAGCCTTATGACATAACCAAGGGATACATGTGGCATCATTCACACTACTGCCATGGGAGACAGATTTGTCTGCTGACATTTATCATAGCACTGGACCTAAAAATTATCCTCTAACTTGGATCTAGCCTCTGTCAGTTGTGTCCCAGTTTAGTACTGATGGCACAAAGACCTAGCGGGAGATTCATATGTATGTTCCACTGGAAAAGACTTGCCAGCTGCTGTCCCACAGCAGATTCAGAAGGAACCTTGTCTTGGCTCCTGTTCCTCTCTGTTCTAGCCCAGGAGTTATTCTGTACACAGAACTGCTGCAAGATGTGACAAGAGGGCTAGGCTCCATGTCCCACAACAGATCCT
>NW_007050670.1:0-423 GCF_000164805.1 Carlito syrichta | reverse complement strand
CCTCTTTCAAGCCTATCTTTCAGTGGGAGAAAAGAATGTTCATTTAGGCCAAAGACACGGGACCACTCCTGTTTCCTTCTTATGTGTGTATCTTTCCTTTGAGGGATTTGCTTTCTATATCTATTCCTCCATCCAAAATGCAAATGCCTTAAGATGTATAGAAAATATCAATCACCTCAGTTTGTGATTATATGGTTAATAATGTGGACGTTGCTTTGTGGAAGCTGAGGGGAAGCTTACAACCCAAAATAGTGGTCAAATCTGATACGCATTGCCATTTTCTACCATGTAACTTGACTGGTTAAGAATTTAGCCAACTATTTTTAGGGAGGTCATTAAATCCCAGTATTTCATATCTATTGTGTTTGAAGCAGGCAAATATTAATTATTTTTAATTGAAGTTTGCTCATTTATCATAAAGGT
>NW_007050669.1:0-484 GCF_000164805.1 Carlito syrichta | reverse complement strand
CTTAAAATTTCCTGTATTTATCCTTCTATAAATACCATACTCAGTGCAAACGTAGGGTAGGTGATGGGTGTGGTAATGACTGCAAAGACCAATGAGATGTAAGGGTTTAAACTTAATAGTGAGCAAGAATACATGAGGAAATAGTGCAACTTCCAACATTAAATGGATTCAATATTAATGTGAGTTAACCTCAAGACAAGAAGGAGAATTAATTAGACAACTTAGGTGAATTGTATAAATTCATAGAAAAACACTGAAACTGACTCAAGAAGAAATAGGAACTCTGAACTGACCTATGATGAGTAAAGAAATTTAAATAATAATTTAATATATTCCCACCAAGAAAACTCCAGATCCAGATGGCTTCACTGGTGAAGTTTATCATGTTTTAAGAAGGAATAATACTTATCTTTCATGTACTCTTTCAGAAAGTAGAGAAGAGGAACTCTTCCCAGTTCATTCCATGAGACCAGTATGACCCTGA
>NW_007050668.1:0-552 GCF_000164805.1 Carlito syrichta | reverse complement strand
GGGCGTGGTAGCGCACACCTGTAGTTCCAGCTACTTGGAAGGATGAGGCAGAAGGATCGCTGGAACCCAGCAGGTCGAGGCTGCGGTGACTGGGAGCAGCCACTGCACTCCAGTCTGGGTGACAGAGTGAGACTCCAACTCAAAAAAAAAAAAAAAAGAAAAAGAAATGAATCATTTTAAGCTTTTAAGCATGTGATAAATGCCATTATCCTTATAAGTTATGTCAGATTACCAGTTCTTTATTTTAGCCAACTAGCATGACTAGCATATTTGTATAATCTTATGAATTTATGATGCTATCTATAGTTATTAAAATGACCATTTCTGCTACAGACTTTAGTAAATTAACAAATCTGAGTAATGATGATATTTTGAACTTAAATCTGTATTTGCTATAGTTACTTTTTTAAAATAGTAATTTGTAACTAACTCCACCTTTATCATTTCACAACCAGACCTTTTTCTCGCTGCAAACACAGAACCAGCTTCCTGGTTCATAGCATTTTCATTTTACACTTTGACCCCTGCATGAAGCCCAGTTGACATTCTTGT
>NW_007050667.1:0-424 GCF_000164805.1 Carlito syrichta | reverse complement strand
CAGGCTGGTCTCAAACCTGAGGGCTCAGGCAATCCTCTCACCTCAGCCTCCCAAAGTGCTGGGATTATATTTGTGACCCACTGAGTCCGGCTGATTGTTTCATTATTTAAAAGTTTAGATGGCTATCATAATTGTAAGGATGAAGCACATCACCCAATACTCTTCTGGCATTTATTTCGCCTACAAAAAAGTAAATTTAGTTTTCTACCAAGATTTCCCATGAATTTTGATCACCATAAACAAAGGAACAGGGTTGAATGTCTTTTTATAGTTAAATACTATGCTATGTAGACAGATAAGGGTTCTTCCGTCTAATTCACACAAAAATGTCTGGGAAGGGATATGATAGCATTCCATTTTACTAAACAGAAGACGGAAACGGAGAGAGTAGGAAACTTCTTTTTTTTTTTTTTTTTTTTTTTTT
>NW_007050666.1:0-458 GCF_000164805.1 Carlito syrichta | reverse complement strand
GACTTAACTAGTTATCTAGCTCACTTAACTACCTGAATTAAATAGTTAGCTAACTATTTACCTAGCTGAATAACTAGCTGACTTATCTAATTATTTAAGTAGTTAGGTAGCAGACTTAGGAAGCTGACTTAATAGTTAGCTAACTAGTGAGCTAGATGACTGAGCTAGCTAACTTAACTAGGCAGTGGGTTAGCTAGCTTACTTAGCTAGCTGACTTAATGAGTTGGCTTACTAGATAGCTAGCTGATTACTAGATAGTTAGCTAACTGTTTTAGTAGTTGGTAAATGAGTTAACTGGCTGACTTAACTAGTTGGATAATGAGTTAGTAAGGTTTCTTAACTTGTTGGCTGACCAATCACCTGACTAGTTAACTGGTTTAACACGTTGGCTGACTACTCGGCCTACTTATTACCTGGCTTAACAAGGTGGCCCAATAGTTGGCCGACTAGTTAGTTTG
>NW_007050665.1:0-472 GCF_000164805.1 Carlito syrichta | reverse complement strand
AGTCAGCAAGTTAGATATTTAGCTTGTTTGCTAGCTAGTTATGTCAGTTAGATTGCCAGCTATCTAGTCAGGTAGCTAGTCAAGTCAGGTCTCAAATCAGCTAGTTACTTAGCTAACTAGTTTGCTAGCATCTCAGCTATCTGGTCAACTAACTAGTGGGCTCACTTGCTTTCTATCAGGTCAGTTAATTAGTCAACTCACTCGCCTGCCAACCGGTCAGCAAACTATACAGCTCACTCACCAATGAAAAGGTCAACTAACTTGTCTGCTCACTCGCAGGACAAGTCAGCTAACTAATCAGCTTCCTCGCCAGATGGCTAATTAAGTCAGATCATGGGTCAGCTGGCTCGGCAGTTGACTAGTTAAGGCAGCTCACTGGCCAGCTTACTGTCCTGTCAACTAGTTAAGTTGGCTCACCAGTCGGCTCAATTGCCAGTCAACTGGTTAAATCTTCTGTTGGCTCACTCACCAG
>NW_007050664.1:0-726 GCF_000164805.1 Carlito syrichta | reverse complement strand
TTATCTAGATGGCTACCTACCTAGACAGCTGGCTAGACAGCTGACTATACTAGCTGACTTAACCAGCTAGCCAGTTTGCTAGTCAGCTGACTTAACTCTCTGACATCACTAGTTAGCCAAGTAGCTATATAACTGACAACTTGCTAGCTACCTAACTTGCCATTTTGCTATCCAGCTCTCTTAACTAGCTGAATTAACCAGCTAGCCTGCTGGCTGCCTACCTGACTTAACTTGTTTGCTACCTAGCTAGCCAGTTTGCTAGTCAGCTAATTTACCTAGCTGAGTTAACTAGCTAGCTACCTAGCTGGCCAGCTGACTTAAATAGTTATCTAACCAGCTAACTAACAAGCTGATATATTTAGCTGCCTAGCTAGCTAGCTGACTTAACCAGCTATTTAACTAGTAAGCTTACTCATTATCTAATGTGACAACTAGCTCACTTAATCATCTGACTTAACTCGTTAGCTAAAGAGCTAGCTATCTGACTCAACCTGCTGACTTAACTCGTTAGTTAAGTAGCTTCCTAGCCTACTCAACCAACTGACTCAACCCGTTTGCTTACTAGCAAGCTAGTTGACTAAACCAACTGAATCAATTCGTTATTTAACTAGCTAACTACCTGTCTCAACATCTGACTTAACACGTTAGCTAAATAGTTAGCTAGCTGTCTTAACCAGCTGGCTAAATAAGAAAAGCTGACTTAATAGCTAATTTAGCTAGCTGACT
>NW_007050663.1:0-511 GCF_000164805.1 Carlito syrichta | reverse complement strand
AATGGAATGGAGGGAAATGTAAAGGAGAGGAAATCATAAAGAAGAATGGAATGGAATACAGAGGAATGGAGAGAAATGGAGAGGAATATAATGGAATGGAATTGAGAGGAATGTAATGGACTGGAATGGTGTGGAATGAATTGAGTGGAGTGGAATTCTATGGAATCCAGGGGAATGGACGATTGGTATGTAAAAGAATGGAATGGAAAGGAATGAATGGAAAGGAATTCAAATGAATGCTGAGGAATGGAATGAAATGCAATGCAATGCAATGAAGAGGAATGGAATGGCATGGAAAGGAATGAAATGGAATGGAGAGGAATAAAATGGAACGAATTGGAGTGACAGAAAATGCAATGGAAAGGAATGGACCAGGGAGAAATTAAACAATGAAGAGGAATGGTATGGAGGGGAATGGAAAGGATGGAATGAAATGAGTGGAATGGAATAGAATGGAGAGGAATGGAAAGGAAAGGAATGGAATGGAGTAGAACGGAATAGAATGGGGATA
>NW_007050662.1:0-448 GCF_000164805.1 Carlito syrichta | reverse complement strand
TTTATTATTAATTTCCAACACATTCCCATAATGATGAAATAAATCCTGAGTCTGATAGAATTGTGTGATAATAATAATAACAATAATAATAATAATAATAAAATGTTTTTCCCCCCTCTGGATTCAGTGCTTAATAAGTGTGCCAAAAATTTTAGGGATGTGGTTGGCTTAAAGGTTTAATTTTATTTTTTAAACACATGGAAGCATTAAGTCTGCAATAAAGAGTGCAATCGGAGAGGGTGCTAAGTTTCCATACCATTGTTACATCCTTTCTGTGCGGTCTCTTTTAGAGTAAGAACTCAAAAATTGTGCATTCTGACATATATTTTTTAAAGATTATCAGATTCTAATAGTCTGAAAGGCTTTTTATAGGGCCTACATGAATCCCTGTGTAAAAGAAAAGTTTTATAACTTTCAAGAAAGGGAATTTTGCTTTTCTCAATTTCAT
>NW_007050661.1:0-429 GCF_000164805.1 Carlito syrichta | reverse complement strand
CTCTCCCGAACTGTCCTAGAATGGAAGATTCCATCTCATTCCTTGTAGTGACTTCTACCTCCTACCTTCTGCTTTCCACACCTTTGCTACTCTTGGGCTTAGGATGGTGGCCATTATCTGGGTTTTTGTCATTGGAGTTGTTCTAAATGAGATCTGGATGAGACCCAACTTCTTGGAGAATTATTTTTGAAATGGGAAAACATTAACTGGACAGGTGGGAGTAGGCACCAGAAGGAAATACAAGGTTACCGAGAATGGTAGAAATCTAAATTTCCCAAAGTGGAAAGAGAGAGGAGACATTCAACAAACAAATATTTATTGAGCGCCTCATATGTGGCCAGGCACTGTTCTAGACTCCACCCCCCACCCCCACTGCGACCAAGGAGGAAAAAAAGGCAGCAAACACAAATTCTGAGGGAGAGGAAAGGG
>NW_007050660.1:0-429 GCF_000164805.1 Carlito syrichta | reverse complement strand
CTCTTCTCCTTTATCTCTCTCAAACTTTAAAAACTCCCATGGCTGCCGGTTTGCAGTGGGTCCCAGGGGCCCCATGGCTGCTAACCCACAGTGGTTTTAGTAAAATTCTCTCTATCTCTTTCTCCCCCCTCCCTAAGGAATCCCACGGCTGTCGGGCCACGTCTGTTGGCCCACAGCGGATTCTAAGGGGTCCCATGTCAAAAACTCTGTTCGACCGGCACGCGAAACTTAAACATATACACAAAGATACTCCCCACCCATCACCCAGTCAAGTGCTCTCTGTCTGATTCAGGAAATCCTAGCGCTAGGTGCCTTGACCCCTCGATTCTCCAGGAGAACCCTGGCTGTGCCAAACCTCTGTGACGACAGAATTTGCCACAGCCACACTTCTTGGACAGCTGACTCTTCAGGGGACGCCCCATTGGGTCT
>NW_007050659.1:0-456 GCF_000164805.1 Carlito syrichta | reverse complement strand
TAGCAAGTTAAGCCAGCTGGCTAGCAGTCTGGTCAGGTAGGTGGCCAGCTAGTTAAACCCGCTGGCTAACCAGCTGACCAGCAGCGTGGTTGGCTAGTTAACCCAGATGGCTATCTGACTGTCTAGCCAGCTGTCTGACTATTTATGCTGGTTTGCTAACCAGCTTGCCAGCCCGCTAGCAAGCTAGATGTCTGCCTAGCCAGCTAGCCAGCCAGGTATCTAGCTAGTTAAGTCATCAGGCTATTCATCAAGCCAACAAGGTAGCTAGCTAATTAAGTCAGCTGGCTATCCTGCTAGCCAGCCAACTACCTCCTCAGCTAGTTAAATCAGCTAGCTAGCCATCTATCTAGTTAAGTCAGCTAGGGAGTCAGCTGGTTAGTCATCTAGCTAGTTAATTCAGATCGCCAGCTAACTAGCCAATTAGCTAGCTAGTTATGTCAGTTGGCTAAACAGCTA
>NW_007050658.1:0-430 GCF_000164805.1 Carlito syrichta | reverse complement strand
TTTTTTTTTTTTTTTTTGGCTTTAACTGATTCATTAAAATAAATCAAAAACCTCTTTTTCTTGTTTCTCTCATTATTTATAAATAATGCAATTGTTTTCTTCTTCTGAAAATGAAAACCCAAGATTAGGGCTTTATCTAAAAAAAAAAAAACCTTTACCTTTGAAAGGTTATTGCAGAAAGGATCTTTGATTTATTCATGCTGTCCTCATTAATGGAGAAAAAGTCTTGCTAGGCCAAATTAAGTCAATGTGTCTCCCTCTCACCATATAATTATTGTAAAAAGCATGATCCAGCACTGGAATTAAAGCAGGAATTCTATTCTTCTACAAGAGCATAAGAGACCACAATATTAACTTGCATAGCTGAGGCGGATTGGAAAACCCAGGAGATATGTTATTCAGGTTTCTCTGGAGGCTTCTGTGGCACTCT
>NW_007050657.1:0-659 GCF_000164805.1 Carlito syrichta | reverse complement strand
AATAGATATTGGACACAAGTAAGCAAAATGGAGGTATGAAGGTTGAAGAACAGAAACCTTGACCTTTGGTGACGGTGTAAAGGTTTGAAGAAATAATCACTCCCAATTTAAAAATTAAAATCAGTTGAATAACCTACAAAATTCTGGACTAAAAAAAAATATTGGGGCAGAGGATACAAAGAAACCTAAATAAATTGAATTTAGAAATAATATGTTGATATGGAGCTCAGCCGTCGCCACTGCTGGGGCATCGCAACAGACTGGACTGTCACTGCGGTGCAAATGGTGCCACCGCTGCCACTGCCCGCCCCCCGCTGCTGCCATGGCCTCCGTGACGGCCGTAGCACATCACACCACCCAGGCCAGAGGAAATTCAATTCAGTCCTTCAAGCCCCTTCAGGGAGGATCTGCTGGGATCGCTGCCACCTCTTCTGCGACCGAAAAGTCCTGCCCCCTGTAAGTCTCCTGTTGTCTGCCCTGAGGCAGGCAGCCATCTTGTTCCTGTCCGGCCCAACCCCTCTGTGGCGAACAACTGAGATAGCACCACCTGCTGATGATTCAAGGCAACAAAACCGAAACGGGAGAAACATGCTTGAAAAAGACATAGGCCAGAGTGGTGAACAGAGGGTAATCTAAACTGTCCTTCACAGCAGACCAGG
>NW_007050656.1:0-521 GCF_000164805.1 Carlito syrichta | reverse complement strand
AAGTTATCCCTCTTTGCTGATGATATGATCCTATACCTTGAAAATCCAAGAGAATCTGTCAAAAACCTGCTTTCACTGATAAAGAACTTTGGGAAAGTCTCAGCGTACAAAATAAATGTGCAAAAGACAGTTGCATTCCTTTACAGCAGCAATAAGCAGGCAGAGATCCAAATAAAAAGCTCAATCTCATCCACAATAGCCACCAAAAAAATGAAATACCTCGACATCTTCCTAAACAGAGAAATGAAAGACCTTTACAACGAAAATTGCAAAACACTGCTTAAAGAAATCCAAAAAGAAGGAAACAAATGGAAAAGTATTCCATGCTGATGGATAGGAAGAATCAACATTGTTAAGATGTCCATCCTACCAAAGGCAATATACAGATTCAGTGCAATACCCATTAAGCTACCAACATCATTCTTCTCAGACCTGAAAATGACAATACAGAAATTCATATGGAAACATAATGACCACGAATAGCTAAAGCAATCCTTAGGAAAACAAAAAACAAAAAACAA
>NW_007050655.1:0-675 GCF_000164805.1 Carlito syrichta | reverse complement strand
CATTTCATTCCCTTCCATTCCTCTCATTTCCACTCTAATCCATTCCATTCCATTCCATTCATCTCCATTCCTCCCGATTCCATTCACTTCCAATCCTCTCCATTCCATTCCATTCGTTTCCATTTCTTTCCATTCCTCTCTATTCCAGTCCATTCTATTTCTCTCCATTCCTTTCCATTCTATTCCTCTCCATTCCATTCTATTCTGCTACAGTCCATTCTGTTGTATTCCACTCCTTTCCTTTCCATTCTATACAATTCCATACCATTCCACTACTCTCCATTCCATTCCACTCCATTATTCTCCATTCCATTCCATTCCATACAATTCTCCTCCATTCAATTTCATACCATCCATCCATTCCATTCCATTCCATCCCATCCCATCCCATTCCATTCCATGCCTCTCCATCCCATTCCATCACATTCCATTCCATTTCTCTGTATTCCATTCTGTTTCATACAATTCTTCTCTATTCCTTTCCTCTCCATTCCAGATAATTCTTCTCCATTCCATCCTCTCTATTATATTCCATTCCTCTCCATTTCATTCCATTCCTCTGCATTCCACTCAATTCGATTCCATTCGATTCCATTCCTTTCCATTCCATTCCAATCCTCCCCATTCTATTCCGTTCCTCTCTATTCCATTCCATTCCTCTCCATTCCATTCCCC
>NW_007050654.1:0-432 GCF_000164805.1 Carlito syrichta | reverse complement strand
TGGGCGACAGAGTGAGACTCCAACTTAAAAAAAAAAAAAAAAAGAAGCACCCCTGCTTTTGAAAACCATCAAAGAGTGCCATGGAAGGACAGCTGGTGGGTGCCATGGAAGGACAGCTGGTGGGCCTTAGCAGCCACACCCCCTCCCTGGCCCAGCCAGTCACATGTCCAGGGGCTTTTGGCCTTGTAGTCCATTGATGAGAGATCTGATTATGTATCAACTTGCCAATAGCCTCTCAACCAACCAGACTCATTCCCATTCTGCCTCCTTCCCACTATCTAGGTCCTCAAAGCATTTTTTTTTAAGGATGAGGTCTCACTCTGTCATGCAGGCTGGAGTGCAGTGGTGTGACCATAGTTCACTGCAGCCTCAAACTCCTGGGCTTAAGCCATCCTCCCACCTCTACCTCTCAAGTTACTACGACTACAGGCA
>NW_007050653.1:0-440 GCF_000164805.1 Carlito syrichta | reverse complement strand
ACAAATTGTCAGAATCCTGTAAATATGATCAATAAAACATTGTGCAATTAGGTCATGTCTTCCTATAGCTAAATTTTTTTACCCCTCATAACTAAATTTTTCACAATAAAAAGCTAAGAAATAACTATAATTTAGACCAATGTGATATTTTTAAATTATGTTTTTGTATTGTACTGTCATTAATGATCTTGCAATGTTTATCTTTCTGGTTGTATTTAGATCCTCTTGACACTGAATGTCAGTTTCCATTCATGCCTGCCCTTGTGAATATTCTGTACTGTAATTTCACTTAATGATTTCTTTACCTGCCATTTTCTATGACATCTACAAATGGTGTAGAGAAATGCGATTGCCTTTTGTACATTTACTTTTTGTCCTGAGACTTTGCCAAAGGCCTTTATCAGTGTAAGGAGGTTTTTGACAGATTCTCTTGGGTTTTC
>NW_007050652.1:0-518 GCF_000164805.1 Carlito syrichta | reverse complement strand
CTCTTAAGCACCCAGGGGAACTCTTTATTCTTGGCTCAGTTCAACAGAAGTCACTGAAGGTCTTGAAGAAAAAAGGAAGGCAAGGAAGACAGCAAATTGGAAGTGAATCTGAAAGTCTAGTGTACACTGGAGTGGAAGAATACAGGTTGGAAATTAGAGGTGAATGAGATTCCTGACTGAGTGTGTGAGCAGGCTTGCAGATAGGGGATGAATCTGAATAAATCTGAAATAGTGGGATGATTCACAGAGGGAACATCATATATAGGCTAGATGGCATCCTTCAAGGAATCTGGTCTAACCTGCTACCCAATACAATCTGATTAAATCTAACAAGCACATTTCGAAATGGCTCCTTTTGCTGATATATCTAGGTGTTCACTGCGCTCTCTAGCTTTTTTTTTTTTTTTTTTTTTTTTTTTTTAGTTGTATTCTCATTCTGTCGCCCAGGCTGGAGTGCAGAGGTATGCTCACGGCCACCACAGCCTCAACCTGCTCAACCAGCACTTTGGGATGCCGAG
>NW_007050651.1:0-434 GCF_000164805.1 Carlito syrichta | reverse complement strand
GTGTAATATTATGTGACATATGTAAGTTGATAACTCTATTAAAATTGTAAAAAGTATTGACCAATTTATTTGCTCATTCAAGTTCTTTGTGAAACTTTTTTCTTCATTTATTGGACAATTCATCTAATCTGACAACTCTAATTTTACAGAATCACTCTTTCATGACATATGTTTGAGATTGCACTTTATATCAAAATTGTACAACCTTCTTCACATTTTATCATCTCACAATGCAGATATAACCCTCATAAAATGATGCACATAATTTATTGTCAGTATTACTTCTTCCATTGCTAGTATGCAGAAAAAGTTAGGTATGGGCTCTGGATTCAAACTTTCTGGAAGCAAGTCTCTAAAGGATAAAGTTTGTATCTAAGATAAATGCAGCCCAGAAAATTAATAAATGCCTTAAATAAGGACTGAGCATTTCATGT
>NW_007050650.1:0-435 GCF_000164805.1 Carlito syrichta | reverse complement strand
GACATAAATTCCTAAATTTGGAATTAATGTGTGTCAAAAATAAAAATATAAAACAGTATTAAAAGCAATATTAGTCAAACTGCATGATACCACAAAAGAAGGAAACACCTAAAAGCAGTGAGGGGCAAGGCATGGTGACTCAGGACTTTTTCCAATACATTGGGTGGCTGAGGTGGGAGAATGTCATGAACCCAGGGGTTTGAGAGCAGCAAGGGCAACTCATACCTATAAAAAATAACAAAAAATTTGTTGGGTGTGGTAGTGCATGTTGTCCCAAGGTACTCAGGTGACTTAGTGGAAGAATTGCCTGAACCCATAGGTTGAGCCATAATCATGCCACTGAACTCCAGCCTGGCTGGCAGAGAGATGTCATTCAAAAATGTGTATGTATTTAAATTATAAATAGAAGTATATAAATGAATATAAATTAAAATT
>NW_007050649.1:1620-2916 GCF_000164805.1 Carlito syrichta | reverse complement strand
TTCTTGTAGAGATGAGGTCTCGCTGCCCAGGCGGGTCTCGAACTCGCGGGCTCAGGCAATCCACCCACCTCAGCCTCCCAAAGGCGCGGGATTACAGGCTGAGCCACCGAGCCCGGCTTGGGCAATCTTTTGACCAGGCCACATTTATTAAGTGCTTGGGACTGTGCCTGGCACAAAGTAAGTGCTCAATAAATAGTGATATTATTATCATATGTAACTAGTTACATACCTAATGTACAGTCTTCCCATTTTTTTCCTTGGTAACAGATAAAGATGTTTCCCAGTCTCTCTCATGACTGAGCATGGCCATGTGACTACATTTTGGTCTACCACCTGTAGGTAAAAGTGTTGTATGAGGACCAGGCTTGGTGGCTCAGCCTGTAATCCTAGGACTTTGGGAGGCTGAGGCGAGTGCATTGCCTGAGCTTGCGGATTTGAGACCAGCCCCGGGCAAATTGGTGAGACCTCATCTCTACAATAAGTAAAAAAAAAAAAAATTAGTCAGGTATGGTAGTGCATGGCTGTAGTTCTGGCTACTTGGAAGGCTGAGGTGGAAGAATCGCTGGAGTCCAGCAGGTCGATGCTGGGGTGGCCGTGAGTGTGTGAATGCACCACTGCACTCCAGCCTGGGCAACAGAGTAAGACTCCAACTAAAAGAAAAATATATTGTATGAGACCCTGAGGAATCTCAGCCTTGAGGCTCATTGCTTTTGTCCTTCCCTTTACTCTTCATGTTGCCTGGAATTTGAATATAATGACTGGCGCTCCAGCAGCCATCTTGGACCAGAGGGGACCTTGAGTAAAAAAGCCAGCTATTGAAGATGGCAGAGCAGAAATGTCAAGGCATTAGTAACATTGTGGAGTCCTCACACCGGTCTTGACCTGCCTACTTCTGGAAGGAAGGAACTCTTACACGTTTATGCCTTGTCACTTTGGGTTTTTTCTTCTCTATAGTTAAACCTAATGCCTTACTGATACGTTATTATTATTTTCAAAACCAGATGAAGCTAGAATGACATACTTGGTAATGTCAGAAATTTCCTGGTTCTGGAAGTGATCAAATAAAAGCTTTTCAGATATGATGAGATAAATCATTCAATGATTCACTCTTCACATGTTTATTGACACTCACTAGGTGCAAGGACTCGTTCTAGTCATGAACAAAACAAACTTCTCAGAACTTACAGCCGGTTGGAGGAGACACATGTGTCACCACAAACGTTAGAAAGCACCACGCAGGAGCAAACACAGTGTAGGGTTGGAAAATAAAAGAAAGGAACCTGTTTAGACTGTTAG
>NW_007050649.1:0-608 GCF_000164805.1 Carlito syrichta | reverse complement strand
CTGGTGTTCAGTGCACTGGTGGAGGCTGGAAGGAGGTGGCCATGCGGAGGGCAGGGTCCTGCCACCCAGCGCCTTGTGGGCCAAGGTAAGGCAGCTGGATTTTACATGCATGGGCTATCCTAACACCAGGTGTCTACTTCAATGCAGCCTTAGAAGCTTCCATCTAAATTAGGTAAGACTCTTCGGGTTGCAAGTGGTAGCAACCTGATGTGAAATAACTTCACCAAAAAGGGGAAATTGATGGGAAGAATCTTGAGATAGCTCATGGTGTTTACCGTCTTCTTGAATGATTTGATTTCTTTTCATTTTGAGTTGGAGTCTTACTCTTTTGCCCAAACTGGAGTGCAGTGGCACGCTCCCAGCCACAGCAGTCTTCACCTGCTGGGCTCCGGCGATCCTTCCGCCTCAGCCTTCCAAGCAGCTGGAACCACAGGCGCGTGCTACCATGCCCGCTAATTTTTGACTTATTGTAGAGATGAGGTGTTGCCAAGTTGCCCAGGCGGGTCTCGAACCCGCGGGCTCAGGCAATCCACTCACCTTGTCCTCCTAAAGTGCGGGATTACAGGCTGAGCCACCGAGCCCAGCTTCTAGCCTATCTTTAGCATCCC
>NW_007050648.1:0-733 GCF_000164805.1 Carlito syrichta | reverse complement strand
TGGGGAATGGCAGCCTGAATGGCCTGCCTTGGCACAATAGGTCTTCCACAGAGGGTAGCTATGAGCTTGATCACTACTGCCTGCTACTGAGAGAGCAGCTGTTTGCCAGGCCGGAATCCTCACCTCCCCATGGTCCTAGGAGCCCGTGCAGGGGGTGCCCCTGCAGCCAGTCTCAGAGTTTTTCTGGAATTCTACTGGCCCTCGTCCCTCTCGGGCTATTGATCTATGTCCAGACGATGCCCCAGGACCCACCTACATTCAGACTCAGACTGTTCTCCCTCCCACCCCCTCCACCCTTTGACCTTAAGAGACATGCAGTTTTCATCAATCTTCTCACTTAACATCTAATAGTCTCACAAGTTAGGTACTTTTGTATCCATTATATTTCCACTGGACAGTGCTGCCCTACAATTTACTTAGGTATGGATTCTGTTTATTGTTTATGGTTCATGGTCTGTCTTCCTCTGCAAGATGCAAGGCCCATGAGGGCAGGGCTTCTTTCTGACTTGTTCACTGCTGTCTTCCCAGTGCCTTGTCTGTTCCCTCATAGGTACATAGAGGAGGAAACTGAGGCTCCAGGAGGATATGTACCCTAACCAGCTAGGGTTTGAACCCAGATCTCCCTGAGGATGGACTCTAAATCCTTGACTCAATAGTTGCTACTAGGCCGGGCACTGTGGCTCACGCCTATAATCCCAGCACTCTGAAAGGCCGATGTGAGAGGATTGCCTGA
>NW_007050647.1:0-569 GCF_000164805.1 Carlito syrichta | reverse complement strand
GGCCTGAGCACATGGAAAGAAAAGGCTGGGGCCCACTTGGTGGCTTCACTGGTCCGGGCACAGAAGCCGAAGCAGAGAGGAAGGCTGGGACGAGCGCGTGCGATCAAACAAGCATGCAAACAAAAACGAGCAGAAAGGGAAGAGCCAGGGTCCAGGCAGTGAATGAAATCTTCAAAGACCGAACCGATCCCCAGTGTCCTCCTGGGAGAGGAGGGAGAGTGTCATGTTACCCTCTGAAGGGCTGTCGCGTTCCAGTCGGCTCCGCCAGCGGGGATGCAAGGGCCTCGGAGTTCTCCAGCAACAGGACAGGCATCGTGATGTCTAGGCCAAGGGGCGGGAGGGGAGTACGGACACCTCTGGCTCGACCGAGAGGTGGACAGAGAGAGAGGAAGCTGATTTCCCTGCTTTTAGGAAGCACTCCAAAACGGAGCATCCTAGGCTTTCCAGCCTGATCTGCTCGTTTCTCAAGCGGTGTTTGGCGAGTGCGTAAACTGAAAGCTCCTTGGACACTCAATTCGCTCATCTTTTCGACTGGCGCAAATGGGGCCAGGCATGGAGGCTCACGCCTG
>NW_007050646.1:0-437 GCF_000164805.1 Carlito syrichta | reverse complement strand
GGAGGCTGCGTCTGGCCTGTATTATCGCGGTGGTTATTGGAATATTCACCATTATTATTAGTAGTAGTATTGGCACTATGGTTATTGGAATATTCACTATTGCTATTATTACTACTATTATCACTGTGGTTATTGGAATATTCACTATGATTATTATTATTACCATTATCGCTATGGTTACTGGAATATTCACCATTATTATTATTACTGCTATTATCGCGATGGTTATTGGAATATTCACTATTATTATTAGTAGTAGTATTGTCACTATGGTTATTGAAATATTCACTATTACTATTATTACTACTATTATCACTGTGGTTATTGGAATATTCACTATTATTATTATCACTATTATCGCTGTGGTTATTGGAATATTCACTATTATCATTACTATTATCGCTGTGGTTATTGGAATATTCACTATTATTATTATT
>NW_007050645.1:0-437 GCF_000164805.1 Carlito syrichta | reverse complement strand
TTGAGAGTTCCTGAAATATCCTTATTGTTTTGTTTTCTGAGCACACTTCCTTACTTTCTGGCATTATAAGATGTTCCAGGCTCACCTTATATATTTCATGTCCCAGTCCTAGAAACATTCATTTCTACAAGACCCCTAGTTCTTTTTTACTGGAGAATGGAATTAGAAACCAAGATCTGGGCACAAGTATTCTCACTGCTATTAGGGTACAGATTTATTTTTAAGACCTCAATACGGCCTGTCTCTGATATAGACACACCATAACATGCTAATTGGGAATCTCCATTTCTTATGCTGTATAAAATAATGGACAACCTGAAAAATGACTGTTGAAAATTAACACTCTTTCCATATATAATTTACATAGAGAAATCCACATATAATCAAGAAGAGAAGATTTCCTAAGTTCTATGCTGTGTATCTTTTAATTAAATTGT
>NW_007050644.1:0-439 GCF_000164805.1 Carlito syrichta | reverse complement strand
CCTCTCCAGGCTCCTCCTCCTTCTCATCAATGCTGTTGGCCACCTCTCCATGCTCCACATCCTTTCCATCAATGTTTTTGGCCGCCTCTCCAGGCATTTCCTCCTTCTCGCCAATGCCCTTGGCTACATCTCCAAACTTCTCCTCCATGTCATCGAGACCCTGGTCCATCTCTCCGGGCTCCTCCTTCTTGTCATCAACACCCTTGGCTATCTCTCCAGGCTCCTCCTCCTTGTCATCAAGACTCTGGTTAGCCTTTCCAGGCTCCTCCTCCTTCTCACCGATGCCCTTGACTACCTGTCCAGGCTTCTCCTCCTTGTCATCAAGACCCAGGTCCACCTTTCCAGGCTCCTTTTTGTAATCAACACCCTTGGCTACAACTCCAGGCTCCTCTTCCTTGTCATCAAGACAATTGTCCTCCTCTCCAAGCTCCTCCTCCTT
>NW_007050643.1:0-791 GCF_000164805.1 Carlito syrichta | reverse complement strand
CTGTATTGATGAACCCCTCAAAGGCAATTTTAATTTGCATTACAACTTGTTGCTATCTAGCATTTCCTTTGTATCCTGTCTTAGACCTTTCCATATATTTGCTTGCACTACTCATCTGTACAGAATTGTATCTACTTCTTCCACTAAAGCTTTTTACATATTAATCACCCTATTTTTTGAACTCTATTTTTGAATCTCCTTACATCTGTGCTGGTTCTGATTATCGTTTTGTCTCTTAAGACATTATTTTCCTGCTTTTTTGTTTTCTTTTGAAAGCCGAACATGTTGTATCAGGTAGTAGGAACAGTCTCTGGCTCCAGCAGTTTCTTCCCAGGTTGACAGATATTTGCTCTGACTCTGAGTATGCACCCATCTCTCCAGATTTTAGCTGGCAACATGCCCTGCAGTATCATTTTCTGGTGGATCTGAGAAAAGTCACTAATTTTTAGTTTATTCTGCTTTTTTATTGTAAGGATGGGAGTAACAAATTTCTGCAGCTGGGCCTATATGTGTACCACTATGTCTGACTTAAACTCATTTCAGATGTTTCTATTTTCTCTTGTTGGAGTGTGTGTGTGTGTGTGTGTGTGTGTGTGTGTGTGTGTGTGTGTGTGTACCTATTCTTGACAGATTCTTTACATATAAGGAACAAAACCGAAAATTCTCTCAACTGCTTTTTCAACACTAATTTTATTAATATATTTATCATAAAAGTAATATAATTTATGCGGGACTCGGTGGCTCAGCCTGTAATCCCTCACCTTTGGGAGGCTGAGGTGAGTGGATTACCT
>NW_007050642.1:0-929 GCF_000164805.1 Carlito syrichta | reverse complement strand
CCTAGTTATGTCAACTATATAGCCTGCTGGCTAGATAGTTAAGTCACCAATAATGTCACCTGACTAGCCCACTGGCTACCTAAGTAGCTTGTTATTTATTCAGCTGTCTACACAGCTTGCTAACTAAATATGTCACCTACTTAATTCAGCTGGATAGACAGGTGGCTAGCTGTGTAGCAAGCTAGTTAATTCGCCTGGCTAGAAAGCAGGCCAGCTAGATAAGACAGCTAGTTAAGCCAGCTGACTTGCTAGGTAGTTACTTAGTTATGTCAGTTCGCTATCCAACTGACTAGCTAATTCAGTCAGCTAGTTAAGTCAGATGGCTATCCAGGTGGCTAGAGAGGTCGAGAGGTAGATAACTTAGCTGGCTAGCCAGCTGAATAATTAGTTAATTTAGCTAGTTTTGTCACCTAGCTGGCCAGCTTCATAGCTCGTTAATCAACTAGTTATGTCAGCTGTCTAAACAGCTGACTAGCTAGTTACATCACCTCATTAAGTCAGTTGGCTAGCCAGCTCACTAGGTAGTTAAAAAGCTAGTTAAGTCAGATGGTTAGACAGCTAAACAGCTGGCTAGATAGCTATGTCAGTTGGTTATTTCAGCTAGTTAGGTAGCTAGCTAATTAAGTCAGCTAGTTATGTCAGCTAGCTGGCTACTTAAGTCAGCCAGATAAGTCAGTTAGCTAGCTATACAGCTAGCTAGGTATCTAGCTAGTTATTCACCTTGTAAAGTCAGCAAGCTAGATAGGTAGCTAGCTAGTTAAGTCAGCTGGTTAAGTCAGCTGCCTAGCTGGGTAGCAAAATATTTAAATCAGCTGTCTAGCCAGCTAGATAGCTAGTTAGGTCACCTAGTTAAGTCAGTTTGCAAGCTAGTTGGATAGCTAGGTGGCTAGATAGTTAACTCAGCTGTCAAGAATGCAGGATACGTATGT
>NW_007050641.1:0-440 GCF_000164805.1 Carlito syrichta | reverse complement strand
GTAGGTAGCTAGTGAAGTCAGCTAAGTAGACATAAGGTGTCTAGTTATGTAAGCTAGATTAGTCAGCTAGCTATTCACCTATCTAGCTAGGTAGCTAGCTAGTTAAGTCTGTTGGCTAGCCAGCTGACTACTTCATTAAGTAGGCTATTTATGTCAGCTGGCTAGTCGGCTGGCTAGGTAGGTAGCTAGGCAATTAAGCCAGCTGGCTATCCAGCTGGCTAGCTAGTTAATTCAGTTAGTTAATTCAGCTGGCATGACAGTATGCTAGCTAGGTAGCTACCTAGTTATCTCAGTTGTCTAGCCTGCTGACTAGATAGTTAAATGACCAAGTTAATTCAGTAGACTAGCCAGCTTGATAGCTAGGTATCTTGCCAGTTAATTCAGCTCGCTAGACAGCTTACTAGCAAGATAAGTCACCTAGTTAATTCAGCTGGCTAGCC
>NW_007050640.1:0-767 GCF_000164805.1 Carlito syrichta | reverse complement strand
TTTCAGACTTTTCACACTGTTGCCACTCTCAGAGCTCTTCTGCTTCACAGCTCCAGCCAACAGCTTCGCCTGGGAGAACTTGGTCTTGCTTTCTATGGGCTTCGCAGGTGGTTTCTTCTCTACTTCCTTCTTGTTTTCTGAAGACATTCCGACTTTCTTGAGATTATTTCTGTATTCCGCCAGTTCTTTCAGTTCTTCTCTTCGCTGCTTTTCTGTTAGTTCCTGCTGCCGAGAAACCTCATCAAGAAAGTTGGTCTCATCTTCGTCTAATCCTCTAACCATGTTTTTGAGTTGGAACTGCTCCTCATACTCCTGCTGCTGTCCTGTCTTTCTGTCCTTTCATATAGAGACCTTTCATATAGAGACCTTTCTGTCCTTTCCTATAGAGACCTTTCATATAGAGACCTTTCTGTCCTTTCCTATAGAGACCTTTCATATAGAGACCTAGGGTCAAAAACCTCCTCTGGACCTTCTTTTGGATCTTCGGGGTTTCGAACTCTCTCCCATTCTTCTTGCCTCCTTTTGTGCCACTCATCTGGTTCTGCCTCAGACACAAACCTCTTTTTGATAACAAGGTTACCATCATCCCCTCTATCCATAATGGTACACTAAATCTTCACAAGGGCCACCAAGTCTCCAACAAGACGCTTCAACTATTGGTCTCAGATTCTCGAGTTTTCTGCAAAACGGGGCCCGGAGGCGAGACTCCCTCACCTCGCCCACCCTAAACCGCCACCTCAGAGCCACTCACTCGCTCTTTAAAAAAA
>NW_007050639.1:0-544 GCF_000164805.1 Carlito syrichta | reverse complement strand
GGGTGGCTCACATCTGTAATCCCAGCTCTTCGGGAGGTTGAGGCAGGAAGATTGCTTGAACCTAGGAGCTTGAGACCAGCTTGGGCAACATAGCAAGATCTTGTTTCTGCAAAAAATGTAAAATAATAATAAAAATTTAAAAAGGAAAATATGAAAATGTAATAAGTCCAGGTCAGCAGCCCTGGAATTATAAGGGGTAGACGTGGAAGGACATTCAAAACTGGAGAACATTCAAAACTGAGGACACTCTTTCCAAATAGGGCTTCATAGTTATTGATTATAGCATAGAGTTACACCTCTGTGCCCTAATGGAGTTACACCTTAATGGAAAGCACTTCCCTTCTCCTACCTTATCCCTATCCCCAACCCTGCCCAAAGCTTAAAAGTCACCCAAACTTTCTGTTTTTTAATGATCTGATCAGATGCGTCATCCTATAGCTCTATTCCTCATAATTTCTCTTGTGTTCCTTCTTGCTGTTCCAGTTACTCCTGTAGCCTCCAGTTTTGTTGTTTTCTCTTTGTAATACATACCTAGCAAAAAAGG
>NW_007050638.1:0-1121 GCF_000164805.1 Carlito syrichta | reverse complement strand
GGAATTGAATGGAATGGAATGGATAGGAGGACAATGGAATGGAATGGAAAGGAGAAGAATAGAATGGATTGGTGAGAAATGGATTGGAATGGAGAGGAATGGAATAGAATGGAGATAAATGCAATGGAATGGAAAAGAAAGGAATTGAATGGAATGGAAAGGAAAGGAAACGAGAGGAATGGAATTTAATGGTATGGAGAGGATTGGAATGGAATGGAGAGGAGTGGAATGGATGGAATGGAATCGAATCATGTCAAATCAAATGGTAAAATTGAATGGAATGGAGAGGATTAGAATTGAATGTAATTTAGAGGAATGGAATGGAATGGAGTGAAATGGAATTTAGATAAACGGAATGAAATGGAATGGAATGGACTGGAATGGATGGAGTGGATTGGACAGGGATGGTTTGGATTTATATGGAATGGAATGGAATGGAGTGTGACAGAATGGCGACGTATGGAATCTGATGGAATGAAAAGAAATGGAATGGAAGGGAGGGGAATCAAATGGAATGGAGAGGAATGGAATGGAATGGAATGGAATGGATCGGAATAGAATGGAATGGAATCGAATAGTATCGACTCAAATGGAGTGAAGTGGAATAGAATGGAGAAGATTGGAATTGAATGGAATGGAGAGGAATGGAATGCAATGGAAATGTGGGGAATGGAATGGAATGGAATGGAGAGGAATGAAATGTTTAAAAATGGAACTTAGGAGAAGGGAAAGGAATGGAATGGAGTAGAATTGAATGAGTGGATTGTAGAGGAATGGTATGGATTTGAATGGAATGGAACGGAATTTCTTCGGATAGAATGGAGTAGAATGAAATGCAATGGGAAGGAATGGAATGAATTTGAATGGAGACGAATGGAATGGAAAGGAATTGAGAGGAATGGAAAAGAATACAATGGAATGGAGAGGAATGGAATAGACTGTAATCGAACTGAATGGAGAGGACAGGAGTGTAATGGAAAGGAATGGAATGGAATGGAAGGGAGAGGGATGGAATGGAAGGTAATGAAGAACTGGAAAGGAGAGAAATGTAACAGAAAGTAATGGAATAGAATGTTATAGAGAGGAATGGAAAGGAGAGGGATTGAATGGAGAGGAAAGGA
>NW_007050637.1:0-444 GCF_000164805.1 Carlito syrichta | reverse complement strand
GGGTTGTTAAGGGCTGCACTTGGGTTAAAGGTGATGGATGCCTGGAATTTGGCTAGAATGGCCCTGTCCATAAGAGGTATGGGATATTGAGGTAGTACCAAAAAAGAATGAGTGAAGGGGACGTTTGCAAAAATGCACGTAACTGTCAGAGTTATGTGTGGAGTGATGGACTGGCCCCCTACCCTGACTATAGGAGACTTAGATGGGGAAGTTGGGCCCCAAAATTCTCATATGACGGAAGGGGTGGCTCTAGTGTCCAGGAGGAAATGGATGGGGCGCCCGTCAACTGTTATAGTGACCCTGGGCTCCTGATGATTTGAGATTTGTGTTGGGCAGGGAGACCCCGGGCCCTGTCATTCCAAGGTCACTGCCATACCCAACAGATCTAAAGCAGGGTTGGGGGCTGACCCAGTCCCTATTTGGGGACTGGGGCAGTCCATTGCC
>NW_007050636.1:1878-2411 GCF_000164805.1 Carlito syrichta | reverse complement strand
GTCACCTTGCTAGGTAGGTAGCTAACTAGATAAGTTTCTTGTTATCCACGTGGCTAGCTGTTAAGTCACCTAGATAAGTCAGCTGGCTAGCCAACTGGCTAGCTAGGTAGCTAGCAAGTTACGTTATCTGCTAGCCAGCTGGATAGCTGGTTAAATCATCTAGCTAATTCAACTGGCTACCCAGACAGCTAGCTAGGTAACTAGCTAGTTTATTCAGCAGCCTATACAGCTGGCTAGCTGGTTAAGTCAGGCAGTTAAGGCAGCTAGCTAACTCGATAACCAGTTGATATCTCAATATCTAGTTGACTCATTAGCCAACTAGATAAGTCTGACAGCTAATTCGTTAGCCAACTAGTTAATTCAGCTAACTAACTCATTAGCGAACTATGTAATTCTGCTAACTAACTCATTAGCCAACTAGTTAAGTCACTAGCTAACTTGATAACCATGTAGTTAAGTCAACTTTCTAAGTCAGCTAGCTAACTTGTTAGCCAACTATGTAAGTCAGCTAGCTAAGTCAGATAGCTAACTAG
>NW_007050636.1:0-445 GCF_000164805.1 Carlito syrichta | reverse complement strand
CTAATTCTGCTAGCTAAGTAGTTACGTCAACTAGCTGTCAGCTAGGTAACTAGTTAGCTAAGCAATTAAGTCATCTTTCATCAGTTAGCTAACTAGTTAAATCAGTTGGTTAAGACAGCTCCCTAGCTCGTTGGCTAATGAGTCAAGCCAGCTGGTTAAGTCAGCCCACTAGCTCAGTGGCTAACGAGTCAAGCCAGCTGGTTAAGTCAGCCTGCTTGCTTGTTGGCTAATGAGTCAAGCTAGCTGGTTAAGTCAGCTTGCTAACTCGTTGACTAACAAGACAAGCCAGCTCATTAAATCAGCTTGCTAGCTCATTGGCTAATGAGTCAAGCCAGCTGGTTACATCGGCTCACTAGCTCATTGGCTTACTAGTTAGCTAGTTGGCTAAGTCAGCAGGCTACATAGGTGGCTAACTAGTTAGCTAGTTGACTAAGTCAGCTGGCTA
>NW_007050635.1:0-445 GCF_000164805.1 Carlito syrichta | reverse complement strand
GGTTCAGGTGATCGTCCCTCCTCAGCCTCCCAAGTGGCCGGGACTACAGGCATGCACCACCACACCTGGCTTATTTTTAAAAAATATTTTTTGTAGAAGGCCACAAGATCCTTCAAGCTCAGCCTTCCAAGTAGCTGGAACTACAGGCATGCACCACCACACCTGGTTAATTTTTGGATTTATGGTAGAGATGAGGTCTTGCCAAGTTGCCCGGACTGGTCTCAAACCCACAGGCTTAGGTAATCCACTCACCTCGGCCTCCCAAAGTACTGGGATTCCAGGCTGAGCCACCAAGCCCGGCCTATCCTCTACCTTTGAGGAACCCTCCACCTCCCTGTCAGTGACCAGCTGGGGAAGGAAGAAGACCCAGTGATTAATTCCGACTTTGCTTTTCAGCCCCTTCCCCTTCCTCAGGGAGGTGAATCTTTTCTCTCTCTCTCTCTCT
>NW_007050634.1:0-445 GCF_000164805.1 Carlito syrichta | reverse complement strand
TTCTGCAATCCATTCCATTCCACTCTGCTCCATTACATTTCTCTCCATTGCATTCCATTTCATTCCATTCCTCTCCATTCTATTCCATTCCTCTCCTCACCTTTCCTATGCAATCCCTTCCATTCCATTCCTTTACATTCCATTCCTCTCCACTTCATTCTTTCTCTTCATTAACATTCAGTTCCTCTCCATTCAATTCATCTCCATTCCATTCCTTTCAATTCCTTTCTATTCCATTCCATTCCTCTCCATTCCATTCCATTCTCTTCTATTCCACTCCACTCCATTCCACTCAATTGCACTCCATTCCAAACCATTCCTTTTCTCTCCATTTCCATTGTTTTCATTCTGTTCCATACCACGTCTCTCCGTTTCATTTCACTCTTTACATTCCATTCCTCTCCACTCCATTCCATTCCTCTCCATTCCAATCAATTACATTTAA
>NW_007050633.1:0-446 GCF_000164805.1 Carlito syrichta | reverse complement strand
TTTTTTTTTTTTTTTTTTTAATGTCTTGTAGAATTCTGCTGGAAAGCAATCTGGTCTTTTTTTTTTTTTGAGTCAAAGTCTCACTCTGTCACACAGGCTGGAGTGCCGTGGCATGCTCACGGCCACCACAGCCTCAACCTGCTGGGCTCCGGCAATCCTTCTTCCTCAGCCTTCCAAATACCTGGGACTACAGGCATGCGCCACCATGCCTGGCTAATTTTTTTATTGATTATAGAGACGTGGTCTCGCCAAGTTGCCCAGGTTGGTCTCTAACTCCTGGACTCAGGTAATGCTCTCACTTCCGCCTCCCAGAGTGCCGGGAATGCAGGCTGAGCCATCGAGCCCGGCAATGTTTTTATTTATTTATTTATTTATTTTATTTTTTTAGTTGGAGTCTCTGTTGCCCAGACTGGAGTGCAGTGGCCGCTCCCAGCCACCGCAGCCTC
>NW_007050632.1:0-448 GCF_000164805.1 Carlito syrichta | reverse complement strand
CCGGCAGCGACGCCCCCGTTCTCACCCTTGTCCCCCAACCCTCCTCTCTCACACCTCTGCAATGCTGGATCCCCGGGGCTCCCAGGGACCGGCCAGCACGGTCCTCTCCGTCCCGGGCCGTGTCCTTGTGAGCATGCTCAGACACAGGGCACTCTTGGGGGTGCCTCCACTGGGCGTGTGCAGCCGGGGCTGGCCTTCGGCCTGGCAGTGGTGCCTTCTGTCACCCCCTCAGGCCTCCCTGCTGAGGGGAACGCCAGGGCGGCTGGTTTGGGCAGGGCAGTGGTGTCAGTGGCCTGTCTGCTGGTGTTCGCAGCTGCACGTTCCGGGCATGAGGAAGGGGCATGTCCTACTTCCTGGTGGTTGGGTGGGGCCGAGTGACTGGTTCTGGTTTCATAGTTCGCGGAGGTGAGGCATCGAGTGTGGGCTGGGCACAGCTGACGTGAGGCCT
>NW_007050631.1:0-450 GCF_000164805.1 Carlito syrichta | reverse complement strand
TCCGTTCTGATTCACCGGTGCGGTCCTAACCCTTCCCTGGTCAGTGCAGGACACCGACAGTCCCAGATCCGGAATAAGTAATTTCTCTACGAAATTCTGGTTCCTTTTAGTGAAAAATAGAATTTAGAGACCATCCTCTGAGTACCAAGAGTTTTCAATGCCACTGAGTAAGCCATTGTTTCTTGGTCTTTTCAAAAGACAAATTTAGAAAACACTTACTTTAAAGATAAAATACATCCTGAATTCATACTGATGTCAATAACTTTAACCTTCATGGAAACAATACACACATTTTACAAATAAATTACAAGGTGTGGAAAAGAGATGGAAAAGAAATATATGGATAAAAAGAGACTTAAGACATTGTAGCTTGTAAGCTCAGGCCAAACCCTTGGTCCTGGCCAAAATCAGCTGCATTTCACTAACCCACATTTAAAATTGAGATGGCTA
>NW_007050630.1:0-496 GCF_000164805.1 Carlito syrichta | reverse complement strand
TTGCAAATGGGATTATTTTTCTGTTTTCTTTTTCAGATAGATAATTATTGAAGTAAAAAATGCAACAAATTCTTGTATGCTGATTTTGTATCTTACTATGCTATTAAATTGATTTATTTGCTTTAACAATTTTTATGTTGCATCCTCAGGGTTTCCAAAATATGTACTCATGCAATCTCTAAACATTGGTAATTTATTTCTTATGTTTCTATTGGAATATCTTTTACTACTTCTTGCCTGCTCCAGTTAGTACTTCCAGAACTATGTTGAACAGAAGCGGCAAAAGTGAGCATCCTTGCCTTTTATTTGGTATTTAAAAAATAGCTTTCAATTTTCTTCCATTGATTATGATATCAACTGTAGGTTTTTCTTTTCTTTTCTTTTCTTTTTTTTTTGAGTTGGAGTCTCACTCGTTCACCCAGACTGGAGTGCAGCGGCCTGCTGGGCTCTGGCAATCCTTCCGCCTCAGCCTTCTGAGTAGCCAGAATTACAGGCA
>NW_007050629.1:0-480 GCF_000164805.1 Carlito syrichta | reverse complement strand
CTATTCTGAAAATATTGGTCTGTTCACATTCCAATTACGAGAACTCCATTCACCAAGATCCCTCCAACTGCAAGGAAGACTATATCATTTGGTCTCATTCTGTGTCCAGTGTCAAAAATTAGGTGAACTTATTGGTGTCTAATATAGCTCTAAGGTTTCTCAAGTTAGAAAAAGAGGCAGCATATAAAACATGATTTAAGAATAAAACAAGATAAGTATGTTCAGGAAAACTACTATCTTAATTAATCATCACCAGGTCTTCAACTTTGTCAGTATGTGCTCTAAATTAGTTTTGTCTAACACAGGGTCACTAAGTTTTTCTAATAGATTTTCTCCTAGACATGTTTAGCTTTAACTTTACATTTGTTATGTTAAATATATAGATCATATTGGAAAGAATATGTTAAATATATAGATCATATTGGAAAGAATTGACATCTTACAGTATTTGGTGTTGTGATTCTAAAACTCAGTGTAGCT
>NW_007050628.1:0-858 GCF_000164805.1 Carlito syrichta | reverse complement strand
GCAAGAAGATCGCTTGAGCCCAGGAATTTGAGACCAGCTAGGCAACATAGTGAGGCCTCTCTCTATCAAAAATCAAAACATTATCCAGGCAGGGTGGCATATGTCTGTAGAGCCAGTTACTTGCAAGGCTAAAGCAGAAGGACCATTCTGAGGGGAAGTTCGAGGCTTTGGTGAGCCATGATCATGCCATTGTCCTCTAGCCTGGGTGACAGAGTGAGACCCTGATTCAATAAATAATAATAAATAATTTAAAAATAAAAAGATAGCCAGGAGTGGTGGCCTGTGCCTGGTCCCAGCTACTCGGGAGGCTGAGGTGGAAGGATTGTCAGAGCCCAGGAGGTGGAGGCTACGGTGAGTGGGGATTGTGCCACTGCACTCCAGCCTGAGCAACAGAGTGAGACTCTGATGAGAGAGAGAGGGGGGGAGAGAGAGAGAGAGAGAGAGAGAAGAAGAAGAAGAAGAAGAAGAAGAAGAAGAAGAAGAGAAAAGAAATGTCATGTCAGTCAATCACAGGATCTCTCAGGCCCACCAACTGTTTCCTATGGAAAGAACCTCCCTGAAAGCCCCAAGTTAATTGACATAGGCCTTAGCTTGTTTTTGGAGTACGAGAAAGTCACTAATTAGGACACAGATGGGCACCTGGCATCCTGTGATGTGGCTTATTTTAAAAAACTTCCCCATCAAGAAGAATGAGTTCGGTCAATTGGATTTTCTCGCTCAGGTAGTTGAATGGGGGAAGGGTCAGCTAGTCAAGAACAGGCTTCGAAAAGATGGCAAAGACAAACAATACAAAACGAGGCATCATGTGAATGGTAGCAAATTAGATCGAAGATCCCACAGCTGCTGAAGGGGCCGATT
>NW_007050627.1:0-679 GCF_000164805.1 Carlito syrichta | reverse complement strand
AATTTCAGGGTGAACTAGGTGCCCCTTACAATTTGCACCTTGCCAACTTTTATTCCCTGATTTAACCCAGCACCCCTACAACCACCATCACTACTGATTCACCAAGCCTTGGGTCAATAATCTTGGTTTTTATTGTATTTTTGTTGATACATATTTATGTATTTATTTTAGAGTTGTGGGGTACAAGTGAGGATTTACTACATAAGTAAGTTGCATGTAGGTAAAGTTTGAACTTCTAGTTGGAACTCTCTCCCCCAGATGGTGGACCAGGTATTCAGTGTGTTGCCATGGGCCTCTCTATCCCTCTTCCCTCCCTCCCTTCCCCTAGAAGTATCCAACGTCTGCTGAATTCATCCTTGTGCTCATGTGACCAGAGATCAGGACCTGTTCATGAATGAGAACATGAGGTATTCAGTTCTTTGTTTCTGTGACAGTTCTCTTAGTATGACGGTCTCCAGATGCATCCATATTGCTGCAAAAGCCACATCCATGTTGCTGTGAAAGCCATGATTTTCTTCTTTATGGCTGTTATCTTTACTTGTTTTTATTAATCTTTCTTAAATGTATATAGAGCTCACATTTATTTCAATGTTTAATATTAGAGGTGTTTGGGGTCTTCATTTAGAAGTTTGGTGATGTGGTGTGTGTGTGTGTGTGTGTGTGTGTGTGTGTGTGTGAC
>NW_007050626.1:0-2857 GCF_000164805.1 Carlito syrichta | reverse complement strand
ACCTCATCTGTGATAAATATGCTGGTGATGGCCCTTATATTTGATCTGTCCCACATGATTGGGCCCCCCTCTAATAGGTGCCACAGTGACAAACCTACTCTGTGATGTATGCCTCATTGACTGGCCCTACTCTGTGATAAGAGGTTTAGTGACTTGATCTCCTCTGTAAGTGGTGCCCAAGTGACTAGCCCTCCTTTCTGATGTGTATCCCAGTAACTTATCATCTCCCATAATGGAGGCCCCAGTATCTGGGCTTCCTCTGTGATTAGTGCCCAAGTAATTGTTCCTACTCTGTGTTTATTACCCTAGTAAATAAAACTCTTCTATGATTCTTGCCTTAGTACTTGAGTCTCATCGATAATGCATGCTACACTGACTACACTCCTCTATGACAGGTGCCACAATGACCTGGCCTCCTTGGTAATCTGCTTCAGTGACTAGCCCTCCTGTGTGATTGATGCCCCAGTGTCAGAGCCTACACAATAATTAATGTAGCAGTGACTGGGCCTCTTCTGGAATGGGTGCACCAGTGACTGGCTCTCATCTGTGATAGATGGCCTAGTGACTCTTATGTGATGTGCGCCCCAGATACAGGGCTTCCTTGGAATGAATACCTCAGTGACTGGTCCTCCTCTGTAATCAGTGCCTTGTAACTGGTTCTCATCCTAAAGGTTGGTCGAGGGATTGACCCTCCTCCATGATGGGTGCCCAACTGACTGAGTTTCCAACGTGATGGTTATCCCAGTGACTGGGTCTCTTGTATCATGTAGCCCAGTGTGGCCTCTCTTGTGATTGGTGCCCCAGTTACTTGTCCTTCTCCTATTGGGTGCCCCAGTGACTGGCCCTACTACATAATGGGTGCTTTAGTGACTGGGTCTCCACTGGGATAGATCCCTCAGTGACTGGCCCTCGTTGGTGATTAGTTCCCACTGACTGGTCCTTTTTGGTGCTTGGTGTGCCAGTGACTGACCCTCCAACTAATTGGTGCCCCAGTGACTGGCCCTCCACTGGGATGGGCACCTCAATGACTATCTCAAATCTGTGATGATTTTCTCAGTGACTGGCCACCTTCTGGGTTGTGTGCCTCAGTGACAGTCCTTTGTGATGGGTGCTCAGTGACTGGCTCCCCACTCTGATGATTCCTCAGTAGCCAGTCCTCCACTGTGTTGTGTGCCCTGATGACCAGCCATCATTTGTAATGGATTCCCTATTGAATACACTTCTTTTGTGATGGGTACCTCAGCAACAGTTCTTCCTCTGTAATCAGTGCATCAATAAATTGCCTTCCTCTTGAGTGTCCCAGAGACTGGCACTACTCTGAAGTGGGTGCCTCATTGACTGGCCCTCCTCTGGAATGAATGTCTCACTGATATGCCCTCTTCTGTGATTGGTGCCCCACTAATGGTTCCTTTTCCTAATGTGTGACCAGAAAATCATCCTTGTCTTGGATCGGTGCCTCATTGACTGGTCCTCTTCTTGGATGCATGCCTCAGTAACTGGTTCTCTACTGTGATGTTGTTCCAGTGACAATTTCTCCTCTGTGATAGGTGCCTCCAGTATCTTTTCACTTTCTGTAATGACTGCCCCAGTGACAGGCTCACCTATGTGATGTTTTTCTCAGTGACTAACTCTTCTCTGTTGTGGGAGCTCCAGTAAATTGACTTTTTCTGTGATGCATGCCCCAGTAACTGTCCCTCCTCTATAATGGTTGACCCATGAATTTTCCTCCTCAGTCATGAGTACCCAGTGAATGGCAAACCTTTGTGTTCCAAGCTCACATGACTGTATCTGCTTTGTGATAGTTGAAACAATGACCAGCCCTCTTCCATAATGAGTACATTAATTACTATCCCTATTCTCTCACATGTGTTTTAGTGACTCACTCTCCTCTGTGGTGCAGGTGCCAGTAACCTGCCATTATCTGGATGCTACCTCAATGACTGGTCCTCCTCTGGATTGGTGCTCCATTTACTGGACATCCTTGTAATTGGTACAAAAATGAATGGTCTTTCCCCTGAATGAATGCGTTTCTGATTGAAACTTCTCTGTAATCAGTGACTCAGCAACTAGCCCTCCTCTGTGATTGGTGCCCCAGTGAATGACCCTCCTCTTAAGGGTTGTCACAGTGACTGGCTCTCCACTGTGAGGGTGCCTCAGTGACTAGCCCAACTCTGTGATGAATGTCCCAATGACTGGCCCTCCTCCTAATGGGTGCTCCAGTCACTGGCCCTTGTCTGTAATGGGTCCCAGAGTGATTAGACCAAATGTGTGATGTATGTACCTGTGACTAGTCCTCCCAGTGATGATTGGTCCAGTGATTGTCCCTCTTCTGTTATAGGTTTTCCAGTGACTGAGACTTCTCCATTGTTGGAACTTCAATGGCTGGTCCTCCTTTGTGATTGATGACCCTTTGACTGACTCTCCATCACAGTGATTGTCACAGTCACTAGCCCTCCTTTGATAAGGTTGTCCCAGTGAATTTTTTCCTCCATAATGTGTGAATTTGTAGCTGGTCTGCCTCTGTGATGAGTGCCACAATGGCTAGCCTCCTCTGTGTTGGATGTTCCAGTGACTAGCTCTTCTCTTGGAGGGGTGCCCCCATGACTGGTCTGCCTTTTGATGAGTGGCCCATTAATTAACCTTCATATTTTATAGATAATCCAGTGTCAAGTCCTCCCCTTGGATGGGAGCTTCAGTTACTGTACCCCCATTGTGTTGCGTTCCACAGTGACATGACTGCCTCTGTGATAAAATGACTACAGACTGGGTCCTCTCTTGATGGCTGTCCCAATGATTTCTCTTCCTCCTATTGGGTACCTCACTGACTGGCCCTCTACTGTGATGGGTTCACCAATGA
>NW_007050625.1:0-578 GCF_000164805.1 Carlito syrichta | reverse complement strand
AGTTGAAATAACTAGTGAGCCAGCTGGCTACCCATCTGAGGTAACCAGCTTTTTAACTATCTAGCCACCTGGCTAGATAACTGACTTCACCAGCTGACTTTACTAGCTGGCCAGCTGACTAGCCAGCTGAATTAATTGCCTAGCTACCTAGGCAACCAGCAGCCTAGCCAGCTGATTTAAATAGCTGACTTAACCAAGTAAACAGCTGACTAGATAGAAGATTAACTAGCTACCTACCTAGCTAGATAGCTTGATAGCCAGCTTACTTAACTATCTGACATAACTAGAAGGGCTTATAGCTAGCCAGTGGATTCAGCAGCTAACTTAACTATTTAGCTACCTATGTAGCCAGCGGTCTAGTCACCTGACAAAACTAGGTGACTTAACTAGCTAGCCTGCTGGCTAGGAGGTTGACTTAACAGCTTAGGTACCTAGCCAGCCAGCTGGATAGCCAGCTGACTTAACTAGTTAACCACCTATGTATCCCGCTGGCTTGCCAGCTGACTTAACTACCTAGCTACCTAGCTAACCAGCTGGCTAGTGAGCTGATTTAAATAAGTTACTTAACTAGCTATATA
>NW_007050624.1:0-456 GCF_000164805.1 Carlito syrichta | reverse complement strand
CCGGATGGCTATTTAAGCCAGCTGGCTAGCCACCTTGTCAGGCCACTAGCTACCTAGCCAGCTGGGTAGCCAACTGGGTAGCTGATTAAGTCAGCTAGTTTAGTTAGCTGTCTAGCATGCTGGCTAGGTAGGTAGCTAGCTAGATAAGTCAGATTGCCAGCCCCCAGGTTAGCTGTTCAAGTCAGCTACTTAAGTCAGCAAGTTTACCTGCTGGCTAGGTAGATAGCTAGCTAGTTAAGTGAGCTGGCTAGCCAGCTTGCTAGCTAAAGTCAGCTAGGTAATTCAGCTGGCTAGCCAGGTTGTTAGATAGGTAGCCAGCCATTTAAGGTAGCTGTCTAGCCAGCTGACTTGCTGTTTATGTTAGGTAGTTAAGTCACCTGGCAACCAGCTGGCTAGCTAGTTAAGTCAGTACGTTAAGTTAGTTGGTTATCCATCTGGTTAGCTAGGTAAAAAGTT
>NW_007050623.1:0-456 GCF_000164805.1 Carlito syrichta | reverse complement strand
TTTTTTGTTTTTTTAACAAATCTCATCACAGTCTCCACCCTCATGATCTTATGTAAATGTAATTATTTCACAGAGGTCCTGCCTCCAAATTCATTCTACTGGGGGTGGGGGACGGCTAGAGCTTCAACATACAAATTTGGGAGAGACACATTCAGTCCAAAATGTGTGTTAAAGGATGGTGGTGGCCAGGTAGAGTGACCCATGCCTGTGATCTCAGCACTTTGGGAGGCTGAGGTGGGAGGACTGCCTGAGCCCAAGGAGTTTAAGACTTGCCTTGGCAACATAGCCAACAGTCGTTACAAAAAATAAAAAAGCTTATTCGGGTGTGGTGACGCATGCCTATAATCACAGCTACTCCAGAGGGTGAGGCAGGAGGATTGCCAGATCCAGTGAAGTCAAGGGACAGAATGAGACCCCAACTCAAAAAAAAAAAAAAAAAAAAAAAAAAGGAGGCCC
>NW_007050622.1:0-457 GCF_000164805.1 Carlito syrichta | reverse complement strand
GGTAAAAATATATTGTTTCTCTATTGTAATAGTATTTTAACACCTTATAGTCAGTTTTTTAACAAAATTTTCAAGTATAAAAAGGAGTTATTTTTCTCTAAATAACTATGTAAACTTTAAAAATTTGTTTTTGACATACTGCCAACGATAGAGAACTTCTCTAGCTTTATCCTCACTCTTATCTAGTATCTGTGATGTTTCACAATATTCAGTACATCTATTCCAGAACAATCTACACTTTGATTTTATGTTAATATTGGGTAGTTTTTCTTTTCACAAACAGCATTAAAATTTATATTTAAGAATTTCTACCTGCTTCTCTCTCTGGTATTACCCACACTCTACAGTTTATCCATACAATGTAGCGAGCCTTTTTTATCCTTTGTTCTTAACTTAAACTGCTACAACCTTTCACCTTTATGTTTCTTTCTTTAAGTCACAAGCACTAATCATTCCT
>NW_007050621.1:0-458 GCF_000164805.1 Carlito syrichta | reverse complement strand
GAACGTGTCTTCCCATGCAGCAGCCCACCGGGCGCCCCCCATAAGCTCAGCGACAGGCACGCGCACTGGAGATGATTACCAGCTACCTGGGGACGCCTGGGACAGAAACAGGGGTCTGGGTCCAAAGAGGCGAGGCAGAGACCCCCAGCAAGTCTCCCTCCTTCCCACCTGGGAAGTCCCCAGGACTGGTCCACGAGGGACTTCACACCACTTCCGGCCTCTGGAATTTGGAGAGAACCGCAGACCTCTACAATCCCAGGCCCGGGCCGCGCTGAGCGCCAGGCAGTGGGGAATGGACAGGGAGAGCTGCAACCACAGTGGGGTCACCCGGTGGGTGGGGACAGAGCTGGCCCAGCAGGTGCCCACTGGCAGGCCGTGGCTGCAGGCCAAGCCAAGGGCGGGGGAGGGGGAGGGGGGGCGGTACCAGGAGGGGCCCGGCCTGGCTCTGCGCCCCGGGG
>NW_007050620.1:0-493 GCF_000164805.1 Carlito syrichta | reverse complement strand
CTTGTTTAACCAGTTGCCCCTTGAGGGACATCTGGGGTGTTTCAGTTTTCAGCAATTACAAATGAAGTTGCTGTGAACATTCATTTACAGGCTTTGTGTTACAGGCTTTTGTGTAAAAATAAGTTTTCATTTGTCCAGGATAAAGGATAAGAGGTGCAGAGTAAGTTCAACCCTTTGAAAAACTGCCAGATGGATTTCTAGAGCCTCTGCACCATTCAGCATTCTCACCAGGAATGCCTGGGAGACCCTGCCTCTCCCTATCTCTGCCAGCCTGTGGCAATATCAGTATTTCAAAAAAAAAAAAAAATTCCAGTCACTTTAATAAAGGTGTAGTAATATCTCATTTTAGGTTTAATTCGTATTTCCCTTTGGGTGACAGAGTGAGACCCTGTCTCAACAGAAAAGAAATTAATAAAAGACATGTCTTAGCCAATGCCCCTACTGGTTAAGCCTGATGTCTCACTCCCATGCCCTATCAGTCACACTCACTGTT
>NW_007050619.1:0-566 GCF_000164805.1 Carlito syrichta | reverse complement strand
CAAGGTAGGGGAGGGGGCCAAAGCTTAAGAAAACATGGCCTGGCCATAACTCAAAGAGCATATGGCCACACCATAGCTTAGCAACACAATGGTTGCAATGGTGGTGGCAATGACCGAGCAATGGTGACTGGCCACAAGAGTTTGAATGCTTTTAATCCTTCCCTTTGATGGGGGAAGGCCGTTAAGGTGATTGAGTGGTGGTCTGCTCCATGTCATCACAAAGAGGCGGGTAAGCGCAGGTACTGACATCAGGTGATGTAAGGCAGGTAGATGGGTGGGTTAGTCACATGATTGCTGCCATGATGGTGGGCTTGGTGGGAGGAGACAAGGGGAGGGAGTTTTCCTGTAAGAGATTTGTCAGATGTTTGCAATCCACAAATTCCATAGAAATTTCCAGGAAGTCTCTTTCTGAAAAGACAGAGTCGGTAAAATTAATTTTGCCTAAAATGTACATTTCTCCAAAAGCATAGCTTCTACTTTCTCATCATTGTGTCAGGATTTAAGAACAAGATGAAAAATGGCTTCACACTCTCCGTTTTCCCTTTCAATATATAGTGAAGGAAATG
>NW_007050618.1:0-514 GCF_000164805.1 Carlito syrichta | reverse complement strand
AATCCCCAGCACTTTGGGAGGCTGAGATGGGCAGAATGCTTGAGCCCAGGAGTTCAAGACCAGCCTGGACAACATAGTGAGATCTCATCTCTACAAAAAATAAAAAAAATTAGCACTGATGAGGACGTGCAAAGGCAACAATTGTCATCTTCTGCTGGTGGAAGAATAAATCGGCCCGGTATCTTTGGAAAGTACCTTGGTGACATCTAATAGAGCTGAATATGCACAAATCTGAACACTTATCAATTATTTATTTATTTTGAGTCAGGGTCTCACTCTATCATTTTATTCATTCATTTATTTATTTAGATTTAGAGTTGGGGTCTCACTCTGGTACTCAGGCTGGTGTGCAGTGGCATGATCATGGCTCACCACAGCCTCGATCTCCTAGGCTCAAGTGATCCTTCTGCATCAGCCTCTTGAAAAGCTACCTCCAATAGGCACATGCCATTACTCCTGGCTAATTTTTTTTTATTTTTTGTAGAGATGAGGTCTCCCTATGTTGCCTAGGTTG
>NW_007050617.1:0-1120 GCF_000164805.1 Carlito syrichta | reverse complement strand
CTGGGCTCCGGCGATCCTTCTGCTTCAGCCTTCCAAGTAGCTGGAACTACAGGCATGTGCTACCGTGCCTGGCTGATTTTTGATTTATTGTAGAGATGAGGTCTTGCCAAGTTGCCCAGGTGGGTCTCGAACCTACGGGCTCAGGCAATCCACTCACCTCAGCCTCCCGAAGGGCTGGGATTATAGGCTGAGCCACCGAGCCCGGCTCAATCCTTTTCTTATGGTAAATGTTCAGAGTCTGCTTAATGTGTGAGAACATGTGATACTCAGTTCTTTGTTTCTGTGATTAATCACTGAGTATTATAGACTCTAAATCCATCCAAGTTGCTGTGAAGTCCATAATTTTGTTCTTCTTTATAACTGTGTAATATTCCATTATGTACATGTACCACTTTAAAAAAAATCTAGTCCAGTTTCAATGGACAGCATGGTTGGTTCCATATTTTTGCGACTGTAAATAGTGCTACAGTAAATATATGTGTGCAGGTATTTTTTTTTTGTAGAGTGATTTAAGTTGCTCCGAGTATATTCCCAGAAGGGGAATGTTTTCCACAGAGGTTGAACTAGTTTGCATTCCCACCAACAGTGAAGAAGTGTTCCTTTATCTCTGCATCCTCACCTGCATCTGTTGTTTTTTGTTTTATTAATTTTATTAATGATGGCCACCATTCTTACTGGAGTTAGGTGATATCTCAATGTAGTTTTGATTTGCATTTCTCTGATGATTAGTGAGGCTGAGCATTTTTTCGAGAGAGAGAGAGAGAGAGAGAGAGAGAGAGAGAGAGAGAGAGAGAGAGAGAGAGAGAGAGCCGTTTATTGGGTCTTTTATACACAGTCAGGTGTGTGAGGGGCATTCCCCACCCACCAGATGTTCTTTCAGGTATAATCCCATAACAGATGTTAAACCTAATCCATGAAACCTTAATCCATGACTGCCTTTAAACCCTTTTCGTACTGCCTATAAACCCTTTTCATATTGCCTATAAACCCTTTTCGTACTAATACCAAGTTAAGCAATTCTATAGAGACTTAAGTACTTACTTTACAAACTAAGTGGCCCATCCCAGAATGTTTGGAATGTGGCCCAGTTCAAAGTTCACAGTGGGCTACTTGCAAGTAA
>NW_007050616.1:0-826 GCF_000164805.1 Carlito syrichta | reverse complement strand
AACTTGAAGCAAAATGCAGTTCTGGTTCATGACTGGCCCTGCTGTCTCCTGTCCTCGGTGCTAAACAAGTATCCCTCTGAATCACACTTTTCTCTTACATTAGGTGAATCTTTGTCATTTAAAGTTTAGCATAAGTCAAAAAAGACAATACAAAGACTTTATTTAGAAATTATGAAACTTTGGTACTGAAAAAACCAAGGGGAGATGATGAAAATGGCACTAACATTGTGGTAATGCTCTAAGATTCTTGATATTAATTCTGTTAGGGTTGTGTATGAATGAAGTAAAATATGTCCACTGAATTTAGATTAATCCTGACAGCTGTCTTGCACAGATTCTTCTGGATTTAATGGTGGATGTTGTTAGAAATGCAATATGTTAACTTTTAATGTTTCTTTCAAAATGTTGAATAAACAAGGATAGTTCATTCAACAGGCCTGACTCGCAGAGTCAGGAATTGATAGGGTTGTATTTCTGGTCCATTCAATTCATAAACAATTTCTAAGCAAAATAAGACAGACACAAAAGAATACAAATGGCTCGCAAAGATCTCTATATATGAACTTCAAGAATAAGCAAAAGTAACCTATGATAACAAGGAGGACCAGGGATAGCGTGAGGTTCCTTTCTGGGGTTACATAATACGATAGATCTTTAATGGGGCTTGGGTAATGCCTGCATACTTTTAAAAAGTAGTATACATATACTATAGAGTTGAATATTTTGTTCTATGTGAGTTTCCAGGAATATGAAGTCTGAAAGAAAGATTTATTTCTAAATAATGACTGTCGTGCTAAACTACTTAGCAGGGAATTTATTGCTATGT
>NW_007050615.1:0-462 GCF_000164805.1 Carlito syrichta | reverse complement strand
CCACATATGTTGTATAACTTCATTGCACTGCATCACTTAGGATACTTTTCTAAACTTGCAAATGTAATTTAAATATTATTTGATAATGACCTTCTTCCCCTATTAAGCTATAAATTCCCTGAGGGCAATAACTGGGTTCATTTTTGCTCAATATTTCCTCCCGGACACTAAGTAGAGTACCTGCATATGGCAACGTGCTCCATAAATATGAGTTAATGAACGACTAGATGAATGAATGAATGCATAGATAATACTAACCAACCTTTATTTGTGTCACAGGATTACTTTAGCAATCCTATAAGAATACTTATAAAATAAATACTTTTTACTTTATAAACATACAAAAAGTCATATTCTCCCTCAATCCCAAATCCATACCTGAAGTTATTAGGGGAAAAAAAATTACACAATGTTGTGTGTGTGTGTGTGTGTGTGTGTGTGTGTGTGTGTGTGTATGTTATT
>NW_007050614.1:0-967 GCF_000164805.1 Carlito syrichta | reverse complement strand
GGGGGGGGTGGGGAAGTACCACACTTTGTTCATTAGGCCCAAGGTCCTCCTTCCTCTAAACCTGGGCCCACTCCACCAGGAAGCATGACACCATATCCCAGAATACCCCCGTGACAACCTTCTAGCACATTGTTGCATGAGGCCGTAAGTTGTCCGTTCGTTATTGTATAATATTCCATTGTGCAAACATTTCGTATGACTGAACTTTAATAAAGTCCAACTTATTGATTATTTCTTTTGTGGATCATGCCTTTGGTGTTGTTTCTAAAAGTCATCTCCATAACTAGGGTCTTCTTGGTTTTCTCTTTTGTTATCTTTTAGGTGCTTTCTAGTTTTGCATTTTACGTTGAAGTCTGTGATCCATTTTGAGTTGATTTTTGTGACAGCGGTAAGCTTTGTGTGTAGATCAGTTCTTTTGCATGTGGATGTCCAATTGTTCTAGCACCATTTGTTGAAGACTGTCTCCTCTCCATTGTATTGCTTTTCTCCTTTGTCAATTGACTATACTTGGAGTCTGTTTCTGGACTCCATCTGTGAAGGATGATGGCGCCAGTGAGACTCGGTACCCTTTGAGGCCAAGAGATTTATTAGAGCAGTGGCTACAGGGAGAGGGAAGGAGGTCTGTAACCGCCTGGTGGGAAAAGGGAGGGAGAGAGAGAGGGCAAGAGAGAGGTCTGTATTTATCGGTTTTGGGAGGGGGCGGCCTGTGCTCTCTGAGCCTGGCCGTGCCAGCCAGAGCCATCTTAGGGTCTTTATTGGAGGGAGCTATGAGGTAGTATTCCTATAGGGAGATGATGTTTGTACATGAGTTTAAGTTTCGCGTGCGCACGGGAGAGGCAGGAATTTACGGCCTTTGTTGTCTTTGTTAGGTTCCCTAGTGTTGGCGCCATCTCGGGAGACATCCTTCTGGCTGTTCCCCGTGCCTTTCATTCCCACCTTTTCTGTTTATTTGGGAGAGGGGCATCGT
>NW_007050613.1:0-768 GCF_000164805.1 Carlito syrichta | reverse complement strand
TAGATGTTGCTTGCTCCAAAACGAGGAGTGACTGGTTTTATCTTAAGAGACAGAACAAGCCGGGCATGGTGGCTCACGCTTGTAATCCCAGCACTTTGGGAAGTGGAGGCGAGAGGATTGCTTGAGTCCAGAGGCTGGAGACCAGCCTGGACAACACGGTGAGACCTTTCAAACAATAAATCAAAAAATTAGTTGGATGTGGTGGCGGAGTCTGTGGTTCCAGCCAATTGGAAGGTTACGGCAGAAGGAGTACCTGAGCCCAGCAGGTTGAGGTTGCAGTGTCCTTGAGTGTGCCACTGCAGTCTGCGCGACAGTGAGAGTCTCACTCAAAAAAAAAGAGAGAGAGAGAGAGAGAAAGACAGTATAGTCCAGGCACTGTGGCTCACCCTGTAATCCCAACACTTTGGGAGGCCGAGGCAGGAGGATTGCTTGAGCTCAGGAGTTCAAGACAAGCCTAGGCAACATAGCGAGAGCTCGCCTCTACAAAAAATAAAATAAGTTGCCAGGCGTAGTGGCAGGCCGGTGTAGTCCCAGCTACTCGAGAGGCTAAGGCAGGAGGATCGCCTGAGCTAGGGAGGTCGAGGCTGCGGTGAGGCGAGATCGTGCCACTGCACTCCAGCCTGGGCAACAGACTGAGACCGTAACTCTTTAAAAAAAAAAAGACTGCACCGCATGAAAAGCCAAGAACGCACTTTAAAAAGCACAGACGCTGCCCGCAAAGATCAAATACCAGCGTGTAAACAAAGGAGCCGACAACGGTCAATCATC
>NW_007050612.1:0-463 GCF_000164805.1 Carlito syrichta | reverse complement strand
GAAATTTAAATCATTCAATCTTGTTTTCAGTCTCTTTAGTACCAAGGTAACAAAAACATTCAGAGACACACACAGACCACTGGTGTACATTCTTTCTATCACTGTATATATATATATATATATATATATATATGTTATATTAATTTTGTTTTGTGCTTCTTTGTGTAGGGTGGGGGCAGTGAATGAGTGTGAGTGAATGAGTGTATGGAAAATTTTGTGTATGTGATGGTGAGCGAGTGGATGTGTGAGTGGCTGACTGAGAGAGGGCTAGGGACCTAGTGGCCATGACTCTCCTGGTGCAGCACCTGGTGCCACAGCACCTGGGCTTGGACCTTTGCAAATCCCGGGACGCAGAAGCTGAGCACCATTTTCTCTTTCTTTTCTTTTCTTTTTTTAAAATAAACAAGCCCCCCAACCCCTGGCAAGAAAAGCTGGGAGAGGCTAAGTGTGGCTCGTGAGCAGG
>NW_007050611.1:0-664 GCF_000164805.1 Carlito syrichta | reverse complement strand
GTCCTATTAGTTGGCCAACTAGTTAGCTGACCTAACTAGTCGGCCGACTACTTAGCTGACCTTAATTGTCGACTGAAATGTTGGCCCACTGGTCGGCCGATTGGTTAGCTAAATTAACTAGCTGGACTGCTAATGGGCTGACTATTTAGCTGACTTAACTAGTCAGCTGGTGAGTGAGCCGACAGGTTAGCTGACTTAAGTAGTAGACCTGCGAGTGACCCAACTGGTCAGCTGAATTAACTAGTTCACCAGCGAGTGAACCAATTGGTCAGCTGACTTAACTAGTCAGGTGGTAGGCAAGTTGACTGGTCAGCCGACTTAACTAGTCTGCTGTCGTGTGATATGAGTGGTCACCTGAATTTAGTCAGCTGTCAAGTGAGCCAATTGGTTAGACTTAACTTGTCAGTTGGTTTTTAGTTGAACAGTGAGCTGCCTTAACTAGTCGGCTGGCGAGTTAGCTGATGCATGAGCTGCCTTAACTATTTGGCCGGTGAGTGAACCAAACTGTGAACTGACTTAACTAGTCGACTGGTGATAAAGCCGATTACTTTGCTAACCTCTTGGCCAGTGAGCAAGTCGAAAAGTTAGTTGACCTGTTTGCTGGCAAGTGAGCCAACTGGTTTGCTGATGGGTTGGCTGGCGAATGAGCCGAATATGTAACTGA
>NW_007050610.1:0-464 GCF_000164805.1 Carlito syrichta | reverse complement strand
TGACTTTACTAGCTAGCCAGCTGGTTAGTCACCTTACTTAAAGTTAGCTATCCTGCTTAGCAACTGGATCTCCAGCTGACTTAACTAACTGAGTTAACTAGCTACGTAGCTGACTTAAATAGCTGATTTAACTAGCTAGCTACCTAGCCTGCCAGCTGACTTAACTAGCTGATTCAACTTGCTAGCTAGCTAGCTAGCTATCATATAGCTAGCTGACTTAAGCTAGCAAGCTGGCTAGCCACCTCATTTAACTTGCTAGCTATGAACGTAGCCAGCAGGCTAGCCAGTTGACTTAACTAGCTGACTTGAACAACTATTCTGCTGACTAGCAAGCTGAATTATCTAGCTAGCTACCTACCTAGCCAGCTGGCTATACAGCTGACTATATTAGCTGACTTAACCAGCAAGCCAGTTGACTAGCCAGCTGACTTAACTTGCTGACATCACTAGCTAGACAGGTAGCT
>NW_007050609.1:0-467 GCF_000164805.1 Carlito syrichta | reverse complement strand
CCAAAACAACTGGACAGATAATGACCCCAGGAGTGGTGGTAAGCGTGAACCATGTCTTTACTTGAGGAGTTTAGACCAGAGTAAGAGTGAAAAGGGAAAGAGTTGTGGACATCATGATTATAGTAAATTTTTTTTAAAAATATAAAAGAATGGCTGTTATGCTAGGTGAAATGAAGTATAAAAAAAAATACTGTATGATCTCACTCATATATGTAATCTGAAAGAGCCGATCTCATAGAAGGAGAGTAGAAAATTGGTGACCAGAGGCCAGAGCAAGGCGGAAGGATGGGGAAATGGAAGATGTTGATCAAAGGGTACAAAGTCCAGACTGGAGGAATAAGTTTTAGTGATCTATTATACTGCATGGTGGCCACAGTTAATAATATATTTTATATATATATATGTATTTTAAGTTTTTTTATTTTTCTCACTCTGTCACCCAGACCGGAGTACAGTGGCATGATCAT
>NW_007050608.1:0-492 GCF_000164805.1 Carlito syrichta | reverse complement strand
CTGTCTTCCTTCCTTCCTTCCTTCCTTCCTTCCTTCCTTCCTTCCTTCCTTCCTTCCTTCCTTTCTTTCTTTCTTTCTTTCTTAAATCAACAAACCTTCCCTAGAAAAAAAATGCTGGGAGAGACTGCTAAGTGGGACTTGTGAGAGGTTGGCCAGGCCCCTGATACAATAGCTGGTGCTATAGCTTCTCTACTTGTCCCCAGGTTGCAGAAACTGATTGCCATTGTTTTTTTTTAAAAAACGGACAGAAATTTTCCTCTGAAAAAGCAGCAGGGAGAAATTATCGCCCCAGGCTTATGGCCCAGAGGGGAATATCCTGAGAGCACAAATTTCAGAAGGACTTGATGAGTGCTGAGTTCCAGGGGCCCCACCCTCTGCCCTGATCCAGCATCAGGACAAAGAGTGTGGCCAAAAAAGGACAAGGAATAACTTCAAAGAGATCAGTGGTGTGTCTGGTGCTGACTCAAATCCCCTCTTCCCCAGCAATCTTCT
>NW_007050607.1:0-674 GCF_000164805.1 Carlito syrichta | reverse complement strand
TTGACTGACGAGTTGGTCCACTAGTTAGCTCGGTTAACAGGTTGTCTGCTGGTTTGCTGACCTAAGTAGTCAGCTGACTATTTCGCCGACTAGTTAGTGGGTCTAACTAGTTGGCTTACAAGTTAGATAAGCTAATATGTCAGCTGAAAAGTTGGCTGACTAGTTGGCTGATTGGTTACCTGACTTAACTTGTTGGGCAGCTAGTTGGCCAACCGATTAGCTGACTTAAATAGTTGGCCAGCGAGTGAGTCGACAGTTGAGCTGACTCAATGAGTCAGCTGGCGAGTGAGCTGACTGGTCAGTTGATATTACTATTTGGTCATTGTTTGAGCCAACTGATCAGTTGACTTAACTAGTCGGCCTGCGAGTGAGCCAAATGGTGAGCTGACTTAACTAGTTGACCAGTGAGTGAGCTGACTGGTCAGCAAAATTTCGTCAGCTGGCGAGTTAGCCAACTGTTCAGAAGAATTAACAAGTTGACCAGTGAGTGAGCTGACCGGTGAGCCAACTTAAATAATTGGCCAATGAGTGAGCTGATGAGTGAGCTGCCTTAACTACTCGGCTGGCAAGTGAGCCAACTGCCGAGCTGACTTAACTAGTCGGCTGGTGAGCATGGCAACTAGTTAGCTGTTCTGTTGGCTTGTGAGCAAGCAGAAAAGTTAGTTTACCGGTTG
>NW_007050606.1:0-544 GCF_000164805.1 Carlito syrichta | reverse complement strand
GGAGAGGAACAGAATGGAATGGAATGGGATGGAATGGAGAGGATTGAATTGGAAGGGAAAGGAATGGAATGGAATGGAGAGGAATGGGATGGAAAGGAAAGGAATGGAATTGAAAAGAGAGGAATGTAATGTAACGAAAGGGAATGGAATGGAATGGAATGGAGAAGAATGGGATGGAATAGAATGGAATGGGATGGAATAGAATGGAATTGAATGGAATGGAGAGGAATGAAATGGAATGGAATGGAGTGGAATTCAATGGAAAGGAATCGGATGTAGAGGAATGGAATGGAATGAAATGTAAAGAAATGGAATGGAATGGAATGGACAGGAATGGTGGTATGGAGTGGAATGGAATTGAACGGAGAGTAATGGAATAGAATGGAAAGTAATCGAATGGAATGGATTGGAGAGGAATGGAATGGAATGAAATGAAATGGAGAGGAATGGAATGACCTGGAAAGGAATGGAATGGAATGCAGAAGAATGGAATGGATTGGACTGGAATGGAAGGGAATGGAGAGGAATGGAAAGGAATGGAATG
>NW_007050605.1:0-532 GCF_000164805.1 Carlito syrichta | reverse complement strand
CCATGGGGCCAACGGTAAGCTGAAAAAGGCATCTTTTAAATCTAATACCATGTACCAAACATTGCCTGGGGCCAGGGCGGTGAGGAGGGTATAGGGGTTAGGGACTGTGGGGTGTATGTTCATTACCCGGCGGTTTACTTCCCGTAAGTCCTGAACAGGCCAGTAGTCTCTTGAATTGGGCTTTCGCACTGGCAGCAAGAGTGTGTTTCAGGCAGACTGACAAGGCCGCAATATTCCCTCATCCAGCAGCCGCCGTATGTGGGGGATTATCCCATTTCGTGCTGCCACAGGGATTGGATACTGCTGGACCCAGGCTGGGTCCGCTCCAGGCTTTAATTCCACAAACACTGTTGGCTGGTGTTTAGCCAACCCTATTCCTCCAGTTTCTGCCCAGGCTAGAGGAATTTTTTGAAGCCAGTCCTGAATGTCCAATTCCATCTCCGGGTCAGGGGCCTGACACAGCCTGTATTCAACTTCTAATTTTACAGTTAGAATTTGCAGGGGGCGCCCAACTGAATCTGTTACTGTCACC
>NW_007050604.1:0-726 GCF_000164805.1 Carlito syrichta | reverse complement strand
CTTCCAAAATGCATGTTGAACCTTAATCCCCAAAGCAACTGTGTTAAGGTGTGGCCTTTAGGAAGTGATTGAGCCAGGAGGGGTGAATGGGATTCAGTGCTCTCATAAAGAGACTTGACAGAGGGTGCTCACCTCTTTCTCCACACTTCCAACATGTGAGGACACAGCATCCCCCTCCCCTGGAGGATACTGCACCAAAGCACTATCTTAAGCGGGAGCTGCCATCACCAGACATGTAATCTCCTGGTGCCTTGGCCTTGGACTTCCCAGCCTCCAGAACTGAGAAATTCTTTTGATCATTTACAATACCCCAGTCTGTGGCATTTTGTTATAGCAGTACAAGTGAATTCAATCGGTAAATGCAAAATATCACCTGTTCCTAAAAGAGAGATTTAAAATAGTTTTCAGAATCGTTTTGTTGCTGTTGCCATTTCACCTTTCCTACAGTATATTCCTTGTAGGTGTTTCTTCTTCAACAGAAAACACCTCAGTTTCAACTGATGTGCCTATTTCAAAACAAGATCTTGGTTAACCACTTAAAAATAACCTCATCATTATGTTAACAAGACCAATAAGATTACCATCTTCTTTGTTCAGTAATTCCACTTTTGAGATAACATTCTGAGAGAAAAAATCAAATGGAGACAGGAAAAGGAAATAATTTATACAAAGATATTTATAGCAGAGCTATTTAGAATGGCAAAGTTTTTGGAATAACCATTCTGA
>NW_007050603.1:0-470 GCF_000164805.1 Carlito syrichta | reverse complement strand
TGCTACTCACCACTGTGAATTCGCAGGTGTTCCTTCAGATGGTGTTTATATTTGAAGGCCTTGCCGCACTCTGTGCATTTGAACTTGCGATTACCTGCTCCTTGGGTTAGCATTTGGTGCTATAAAAGGAGAAAGACTGACATCAGTTTTGTGCAGGATGAACAAAGAAAATTTAAGAATATTTTTAAAAGGCCTCTATTTTCTTGACAGGCCAAAAGGTTTGAGTGTATGCTTATTTATCTGCCCACTCTTTCAGAGTAGCAATAAAAGTGATAATGTTGGTAATAAAACTGGAACAAATAAAAAAAGTGCTTTCATATGTGCATCTGATGCTTGCTTCAGAATTATTTCTGTAGTGCCTTTTCCAAAATGTTTCTTTGAGCCTTTGGAGTTGAGAAGTATAATTGTAAAGATGTGTGTGTGTGTATGTGTGTGTGTGTGTGTGTGTGTGTGTGTGTGTGTGTGTGTGT
>NW_007050602.1:0-472 GCF_000164805.1 Carlito syrichta | reverse complement strand
TTTGAATGGGTGTGGACACCAGGTCTCTCTGCATGGCCCGGGCCTGCCTTGGGATCCTGGGTTCCAACCATCCTTCCACCTTAGCCTCCCAGAGTGCTGGGATTGTAGCCATTGACTGCCGTGCCCTGCCTTCTGGTGCCTTTTCAACGATGTTTTGAGGCCAGGCTCAGGAGTTCAGCCTTGTCTTCTCAGCACTTTGGGAGACTGAGTCCAGCAGCTGGCCTCAGTCTGCAATCCAAGACCAGCTATGGCACCTCGAAATACCTCGTCTCTACCCACATCCCAAGTGAGCTGGGCATGGTGGTGTGCTCCTGTTGTTCTATCTCTACAGAAGTCTGGGAAAAGCCTTGCCGGAATATGGTGGGCCAAGAATGCAGTGGCCAGGAGCGAGTCACCCCCCTACAGCCTGGGAGATGGAGTGAGACTCTGACTCAAAGAAAAAAAAGAAAAGAAGAAAAAAGATGCACATCCA
>NW_007050601.1:0-474 GCF_000164805.1 Carlito syrichta | reverse complement strand
TAAAGTAATGTAAAATAAAATAAAACAAATTAAAATAAATTAAAATAAAATAAATATAATACTTACCCACAGTAAGTGGTTCCTGCCTGTCATCCCAGCACTTTGGGTGGTTGAGGCGGGCGGATTGCTTGAGACCAGGAGTTTGAGACTAGCCTGGACCTCATAGCAAAACCCTCTCTCTACAAATTAAATAAATAAAATAGTAAAGTAAAATAAATGAAACAAAATAAAATAAAACAATTAGCCAGACTTAGTGGTTCCTGCCTATCATCCCAGCTTTTTGGGAGGCCGAGGCAGGAGTTTGAGACTATCCTGGACCTCATAGCAAAAACCTGTCTCTACAAAATAAAAAAAAAAAATAGTAAAGTAAAATAAAATAAAATAATTAGCCAGACTTAGAGGTTCCTGCTTGTCATCCCAGCACTTTGAGAGGCTGAGGCAGGATTACTTGAGACCAGGTTTGAGACTAGCCTG
>NW_007050600.1:0-664 GCF_000164805.1 Carlito syrichta | reverse complement strand
TGGGGTCTTGGAACACATCCCTTGCAGATAAGAAGAACTACTGTTTTCTACTCTATATAACACTCACCAGTCTTGGGAAGAACAAAATCAACTTGAGTTACTGCAGGGAAGCCACCCACTTCAAAATGTGGATATCTGCTCTTTTACATTATTGGCAACTTTAGAAATGCACTGTTGGTTTGTGAACAAGACAGCAATAAAATTATTTCCAACTAGTATTTGGTGTGACTCAGATCCATTCCAGAAATCTTACAAAGTAGGAGCATCTAATAACCTGGAGGAAGACCAGCAGGCCAGCTCTGTTAAGGGACCATTTCTGAGCTTTGGAGCTGTTCTGGAACCTACTAAAATGGTATTTTGAAAAGTGTTTGTTAACATTTATAATTCACTCAGCACATTCAAGAGTTCAGATCCGACTCCTGGCGGTGTGCCAGGGAGTTGCAGCTTTGTTTGCGCGTGGCCGCAGCAGCGGTTCTTCAGTATTTGGCCTCAACGGCATTTTCTGTCAGCGTGGCATATATCCATCTGAAGCCACTACTCCAGTGCAAAAAGACGGACTCAACTTGCTCATACATGAAAAGTTGATCATTTACAATCCAGAAGGAGATCCTTTACCAGAACCTGACCATGCTGGCACCTTGATCTTCAATTTCAAGCCTTCAGA
>NW_007050599.1:0-474 GCF_000164805.1 Carlito syrichta | reverse complement strand
CTTTCCCTCCCTCTGTCCCTCCCCCCATCTATCCATCCATCCATCCATCCATCCATTGATCCATCAACCCATCTATCAGTCTATCTATCTATCTATCTAGTCTAATCTAATCTAATCTAATCTAATCCAATCTAATCTAATCCAATCCAATCTAATCCAATCCAATCTAATCTAATAATTATAGCATCTTTGCTTTGTTTGGGTTATCTGTAGGTGTGCAACAAACCACTCCAAATGTAGTGGTATAAAACAAAAACAGACATTAATTATTTCTATTTCTCATGGTTTTTGAGATTGACTGGTCTTAGCCAGTCAGTTCCTACTTGGGTTCTCTCATGCAGTTTTAGTCAGATGGTGGCTGGAGTTATCTGGAAGTTGGTGCTGACTGTTGACTGAGATCTCAGCTGGAGCTGTCTGCCAGGACACCTGCACATGGCCTCTCCATGTGGTCTTGGCTTCCTCACAACATGGCAG
>NW_007050598.1:0-581 GCF_000164805.1 Carlito syrichta | reverse complement strand
CAACTATTTAGCTGGGTTAACTAGTTGACTGCCAAGTTAGCCCCCTAGTTAGCTCGGTTAAGTGGTTGGCTGGCTAGTTTGCAGGCCTAACTAGTCTGCCGAGTAGTTGGTCAACTAATTAGCTGAACTAACTAGTCGGCCGACAAATTAGCTTACCTAAATTTTTGGCTGACAAGTTGGCACACTAGGCGGCTGATTGGTTAGCTGACTTAAATAGTGGGCTGGCTAGTAGGCTGCCTGATTAGCTGACTTAACTAGTCGGCTGGCAAGTGATATGACAGGTGAGCTGACTTAAGTAGTCAGCCGGCAAGTGAGCCTAGGCATGGTCTGCCATAACTAGTTGGCTGGTGAGTGAGCCAACCGGTGAGCTGACTTAACTTGTCAGCTGGTGAGCAAACGACTAGTTTGCTGACCTGTTGGCCTTCTAGCGAGCCAACAAGTTAGTTGACCTGTTGGTTGGTGAGCGAACCTACTAGTTTGCTTACCGGTTGGCAGGCAAGCAAGCCTACTAGATAGCTGACATGATGGAAAGCAAGGGAGCCCACTAGTTACATGACCATCTAGCTGAGTTGCTAGCAGAC
>NW_007050597.1:0-477 GCF_000164805.1 Carlito syrichta | reverse complement strand
GCCCAGCAGGTCGAGGCTGCGGTGGCCGGGAGCAGCCACTGAACTCTAGTCTGGGCGACAGAGTGAGACTCCAGCTCAAAACAAAAACAAAAACAAAAAAACCCACAAAAAACAAGCAAAATAAAAACTCCCTCACAGACAGTGCTGTGGGAGCTGGTGCACTGTTGTGATGTAAGATCTCTTTCAGGATCATTTTTGCACACACCTTTCTCATGCCAAGATTTTCAGTAAAGATTTTCCTGTTTCTCTATTGATATTTGGTCTGCTATGCTTCACAGTCAGCTGATGATTTTGAAACACAATTTGACAAATTTTTGCAATGTTTTAATCAGTTCTGCTCATTACTGGCCATCTTGACCTCTCTTCATCAGTGATGCTTTCTCTCCCCTCAAAAAAACATTTAATCCATTTGTACACTTTCTTCATGGCATTATCCTCATAAATTTAGACTAACATGTCCCTGATTTCACTTCCCCT
>NW_007050596.1:0-478 GCF_000164805.1 Carlito syrichta | reverse complement strand
CATCTTCGACAAAGCCCCCACCACCTACCAATGGGGAGAGGAGAACCTATTCAATAAATGGTGCTGGGAAAACTGGCTGACAACATGCAAAAGATTGAAACAGTACCCCTACCTATCACCATACACAAAAATCTACTCCAAATGGATCAAAGACCTAAACGTAAAACCTCAAATTATAAGAACCTTAGAAAATGCTGGAGATAACCTTATGAAAATTGGAAATGGCAACCAATTCCTGAACAAAATGCTAAGTGTCCATGCCATAAGAGATAAGATAGAAGAGCGGAACCTCATCAAACTGAAATGCTTTATAAAGCAAACGAAATCATAAAGAGAGTGGGGAGACAGCCCACAAAATGGAAAAAAATATTTTCCAACTGTATATCTGACAAAGGCCTAACATCCAGGATCTACAGGAACTCAAACATGCCAAAAGGAAAAAAGCAAACAGTCCCATTACAAAGTGGGCAAAAGACAT
>NW_007050595.1:0-955 GCF_000164805.1 Carlito syrichta | reverse complement strand
TCTAGCCAAACATGCAGCTAGTTACTTAAGTCAACTGGCTAGCCAGCTATCAAGTCAACTTGCTAGTCAACTTGCTAGTCAGCTAGTAAAGTTAGCTAGCTATCCACCTAGCTAATTAAGTCAGCTATCAATTCAGCTAACTATTCAGCTAGCTAGTTCTGTCAGCTAGCTATACAGCTTGCTTGTCAGTTAGCTAGTTGGTCAACTAGATAGGTAAGCTAGCTAGCCAGCTAACTATCCAGTTAGCTAGCCAGTTAAGTCAGCTAGCTAGACACCATATAGCTTGTTTGATATCTAGATATGTCAGCTGGATAGCCAGCTAGATAGTCAGTTAGCTACTTAATTCAGCTAGCAAATCAGCTAGTTATTTAGATAACTAGTCTGCTATCAACTCAACTAACTGGTCATCTAACTAGTGGGCTCGCTCACTTTCCATCAGGTCAGCTTACTAGTCAGCTCTCTCGCCACCCAACTGGTCAGAAACTAGTCGGTTCACTCGCCATGCAACAGGTCAACTAACTTGTTGGCTTGCTCACTGGCCAACTGGTAAGCTAGCTAGTCGGCTTGCTTGCCAGTCAACTATTTAAGTCAGCTACCCAGTCAGCTGATTCGCCTCCTGACTAGTTAAGGCAGTTCACCCACAGCTTTACTCACCAGCCTACTAGTTAAGTTGATTCACAGGTCGGTTCATTCTCCTGCCTACTAATTAAGTCCTCAAACCAGTCAGATTACTCGCCAGCCAACTAAAATCAGTTGACGAGTCAATCACTCACTGGCTGAGTAGTTAAGTCAGCTGACCAGTCAGCTCACTCACTGGCTGACTAGTTAAGACAGCTGACCTGTCGGGTCACTCGCTGGCCAATTAGTGAAGTCAGCTCACCTCTCACCTCACTCGCTGGCTGTCTAGTTAAGTCAGCTAACTGGTTGGCCACCTAGCCGACCAACTAGTAAAGTC
>NW_007050594.1:0-480 GCF_000164805.1 Carlito syrichta | reverse complement strand
TCCATTTCATTCCATTTCATCCATTAATCTCCATTCTTTTCCTCTCCATTCCTTTCCATTTCATTGATCTCCATTCTATTATATTCCTTTGCTTTCTATTCCACTCCATTCCTCTCCTTTCCTTCCCATTCCATTCCATTCCGTTCCTCTGAATTCCATTCCTTTCCATTTCACTCCAATCCATTACATTTAACTCCACACCAGTTCATTCCTCTTCGCTCAATATAAATGCTCTCCATTCCGCTCCATTACATTACATTCCTGTTATCCCATTACATTCTTCTCCATTTCACTCCATTCCATTCCATTCCTCTCCGTTTTATTCCATTCCTCCCCATTCCATTCCTCTCCATTCCATTCCATTCCATTCCTTTCCTCTTCATTACATTCCTTTGCATTTCACTGAAATCCATTCCATTACACTCCACTCCTTTCCATTCCATTCCATTTCATACCATTCCTCCCCATTCTATTCCATTC
>NW_007050593.1:0-561 GCF_000164805.1 Carlito syrichta | reverse complement strand
TCTTTTGAGAAGAAGATGCTCACCATCTTGGGTACCACTGAGGAGGCCATAACAATGTCAACAGCAGCAAGAACACACAGGAAGCAATACATGGGTTCATGTAGAGTGGAATCCACCCAGATTACAGTCATAAGGAGAGTGTTTCCTAACAGAGCTATGGTGTACACAGCACTCAGTGAAATAGCCAGCCAAAGATGTGAAGACTGCAATCCTGGAATACCCACAAGGAAGAAGGTGGCAGGGGTGTCCATTGTGTGGTTGTAGGATGACCCCAGCATCACAAATGAGACAACTTTCCTGTTAAAAAAATAAAATAATGATCTAATATAAGGATGCACGCCTGTAAGATTTGTTCCCATCAGTAGTTTTAGGAAAACCTGGAGATACTCTCAGCAGGATAGTATTCTCAGGAGCTGAAAACTAATATCTGATATTTTGGTCTGCCTTTCATCCTTCTCAATATCCTTTGCCTTAACTAATGTCTACACATTGTTCAAGATTAAGATCATGGTTCACTACCATTGGGAAGTCTTCTTTGCTGTCTCTTCCGCCCTTCACCAC
>NW_007050592.1:0-517 GCF_000164805.1 Carlito syrichta | reverse complement strand
GCCCATTTTATAATGGGGTTGTTTGTTTTCTTCTTTTCAGTACGCTTCAGTTCCTTGTAGATCCAGGATGTTAAGCCTTTGTCAGACCTAGAGTTTCTTTTTTATAGTATTTTATAGCTGGCAAACTTCACTCAGGAATAATTTTCTTTGAGTTTCAATCTCAGGTAGCAACACTGGATACAAAGAGAAAGCAAACGGAAAGGCAGAGGGACTGAAACAAGAAGGGGAAAGTTTAACATTAAAGTGACCTCCAAGAGCCAAACATAAATCAAAGTTAGATGTTTTTGTTTTTATTTTTAAAGTCAGATGTTGTTTGTAGTCACTGAGTACTTGACTGTTCTTCCTAGAGCATTTCTTGACTTGGCCCACCACATTGTGCTATTGTATCCACGTGGTGAGGGAGGCTGTGGACATAGAAACATGCAGGAGCAGGAACACAAGGACCAGAGCACAACAGATTTTCAAGATGTGACCTTTGCCATTAATCTAAAACATGAGAAACAGAGGACAGAGTGTG
>NW_007050591.1:0-1097 GCF_000164805.1 Carlito syrichta | reverse complement strand
TAGACTGCCGACCAGTTAACTTACTTAATTTGTCAGCCAGCGAGTGAGTCCACAGGTGTGCTGACTTAAATATGCAGCCACAAGTGAGCCAACTGATTAGCTGACTTTAGTTGGCAAGCAAGTGAGCCAAAAGGTCAGAAGAGTTAACTAGTCAGCCAGTAAATGAGCCGACCAGTGAACTGAATTACTAGCCGGCAGGCAAGTGACCCCAATGTGAGCTGCCTAATCAATTGGCCAGTGAACGAGCTGTCCGGTGAACTGATTTAACTAGTCAGTTGGTGAGCAAGCTAACTAGTTAGCTGACCTGTTGGCCTACATGAGCCAACAATTTAGCTGACCTGTTGACTGGCGAGTGAGTCAACTAGTTTGCTGACCGTTTTGCAGGCAAGCAAGCTGACTAATTAGTTGACCTAATGGAAAGCGAGTGAGCCAACTAGATATCTGACAAGATATCTGAGTTGCTAGCTGACTAGTTAGCTAAGTAGCTAACTGATTTGCTAGCTGTCTTAACTAGCTAGCTGACTAACTAGCTGTCCAACTAGCTAACATAACTAGCTAGTAAACAAGCTACCTAAATTTCTAGTTTGCTGACTTCACTGGCTAGCTGAATAGTTAGCTGAGTTGCTAGCTGACTTAACTAACTAGCTGGCTAGCTAGCTGACTTACTTAGCTGACTAGCTACTTTGATGGAGATCTGGCTAGCCAGTTGACTTAACGAGTTAGTTAACTGGTTGTCTACACTGCTAGCCAACTGGCTTAACTAGCTAGCTACCTGGCTGGCTAGCTGGCTAGGCATCTGGCTAGCTAGCTAGTGGGCTGAACAGGTAGCTAGACAGCCAGCTTAAATAGCCATGCGGTTGGCTGGACAGTCAGCTAGCAAGCTGCATTATCTAGCCAGTTACCCTGCTGGTCATCCGGCTAGCCAGCTGACTATACTAGGTGACTATACTAGGTGGCTTAACTAGATAGGCAACGGGCTAGCCAGCTGCCTTAACTAGCTAGCCACCTAGCTAGCCAGCTGACTAGCCAGCTCACATAACTCGCTGACTTAACCAGCTAGCCATCCGGCTAACCAGCTGACTTAATTAGCTAACTAC
>NW_007050590.1:0-499 GCF_000164805.1 Carlito syrichta | reverse complement strand
GAATGTTAGTTCTTAATATTACTACTCAGTCCTTTAGTTATGCCCAGAACTCATCTTTGTTCCTAGCTTTTAGTATGTAGCACCCATTTGGGGCCCAGCCCAAAGTAAATATGACAGTCTCCAGGACATGAAAATGACAGGAGGGAAGAAAGGGAATAGGCATAAAGGGGGAGATGGTGTGTAGGACAGAGCACTAAAAGAGAGGCCGACTGCAGGTGCTGTCACTCACCAGGGTCTGCAGTTGCTGAGTGGAGCTCAGGGACACTTTGTGGATGAGCAGACACCTCACTTGTTCAATAGGGAAAAAACAGAGAAGACAGCTAGGTGGCTGCAAGTGAGGTGGGGAGTTAGTAGACCAATCTCTATGCAAGGAATTGGGTGAGACAGTGAAGATACTCTGAAAAACCTTGAATATCAGCTCTGGGAGTTTGAAGGTTATATGGTGAGGTATGGAGAACCATTGAAAGTTTTCATGCAAAGGGTAGGTGTGGTGGCTCAT
>NW_007050589.1:0-485 GCF_000164805.1 Carlito syrichta | reverse complement strand
TTGGGAGGCTGAGGTGAGTGGACTGCCTGAGCCCGCGGCTTCGAGACCCGCCTGGGCAACTTGGCGAGACCTCATCTCTACAATAAATCAAAAATTAGCCGGCTGTGTTAGCACGCGCCTGTAGTTCCGGCTACTCGAAAGGCCGAGGCGGAAGGATCGCAGGAGCCCAGCAGGTCGAGGCTGCGGGGGCATGCACTCCAGTCTAGGCGGCACAGTGAGACTCCAACTCAAAAACAAAAAAAAAAAACAAAAACAAAAATCTAGGGAACCCCACCGAAAAGTCATTCTTCGTAAAATTCGAACAAGACTGGTCAGATGAGAGGACAGGATCCCTCAACCGGATGAGGGTCGCCCCGGGCCCTGGATGACGGCAGCAGGGGCCGGCGACCCCTCCTGGTGCCCAGGACCGGGCCCCTTCTGCTCCAGCCCGAGTCCTAGGTCCGCGAGACCCCGGTCGCCCACGGAGACCGGCGCAAGCTCGGCAG
>NW_007050588.1:0-486 GCF_000164805.1 Carlito syrichta | reverse complement strand
TGCCAGGGAAGGGAAGGGCACACCTTATCAACAAGGGTATTTGCATAATAAGCACTTGCATACTTAATCCTGAATTTTATACCATGTTTAAAATTTTTAAAAAGTGTGTATGCTATTGTTGAACAGAATATTATCTAAATTTTATCAACTTCATTGATAGTGTTTTTCAAGCCTTCTATGTAATTACTATATTGTTGCCCAACTTTTACTGTCAGTTAAGAGAGAGGAGTGATAAACTCATCCTCGGTAATTCTGGGTGTCTAATTCTCCCTTCATGTCTACCAGTTATTCAGGTATCGTTTTTACGTATTTTCATGATCTCTAGTTATGTGCAGACAATATTAGGATTGGTCATCTTCTTGAGAAACTGATCCCATTACCATTGCATACATTTTTCATTATCCATGATAGTTACAATTTTTCTGAAGTATGTTTTCCTTCCTTCCTTTCCTTCCTTACCTCTTTTCTTTTTTTGAGAACTAGTTT
>NW_007050587.1:0-702 GCF_000164805.1 Carlito syrichta | reverse complement strand
TCTAAGAGTCCTCTCCACAAACATGGCTGTCCACTGCAGGGTACCCCAACAGAAAGATAGGCTGAAGGACAACAGATGACCAAAGGGCAGCATGCACACACTCAGACATATCACGGAAGGAACCCATAGCAACAAGGAACACCTCTCCTCCCCTTACGCCTGTTCATTAGAAACATCACAACAAAACCCCCACGCACCATGCCTTTGGACATTCTAATTGAAGTCACACCAGCAATGAAACTAGCCGTCCTTGTTGCCTGCCTCATACTGTGCAACTAAACGCTTTCTAAAAAGCTGCCACCATTCCTAGAATCCTCTCTGCACCTGCTGAGAGCAGCATGGACTCTTTTTGGTTTGTTTAATTACTTCAAAATAACTTGCATTCAGATCATAAAAATATTTCACTTGGTTCCAACTGAACTGCTTGTGAATGCATCTTTTTCTGAGCCGCCTATCTACCCACCAGTCTGCTATTCCTTATAACGTCTCCTGGGGTTGATAAAAGATGTAATGGTCAACCCACGGTGCCTGAGCAGCCTGCCGCACCTGCACATGAAAAGTGTGGATCTCTTTTATGTCTTGAAAAGTGGGATGTGAAATTTTCTTTTTTAATCTCAAGCCACAGAGATGGGATTTTTATGGTAGCTTTTAATTTCAGTAGCTTTGGGGGATACAAGTAGTCTTTGGTCTGGACTTTTTTTT
>NW_007050586.1:0-489 GCF_000164805.1 Carlito syrichta | reverse complement strand
GGCTAGCCAGCTGACTTAACTAGGTGTCTTAAATAGCTAGCCAGCTGTCTAGTCAGCTGAGTTAAGTAGCAAGCTACCCAGAGTTAATTGCCTAGTAAACTAGCTAGGCAACAGCCTAGTCAGCTGAATTAACTAGCTGATTAACGATGTAGCCAGCTGCCTACCCAGCAGACTTAACTAGGTAGCTACCTAGACAGCTGTATAGCCAGCTGATTAGCTGAGATAACTAGATAGCCTGATGACTATCCAGCTGACTTAACTAGCAACCTACCTACATAGCCCGCTAGCTTGTTAGCTGACTTAACGACCTAATTCCCTAGCTAACCTGCTGGTCAGCGAACTGACTTAACTAGCTAACCAGCTGGCTAGCCAGCTGACTTAACTAACTCACTTAACTAGCTAGCCAGGTAACTTAACAATGTGACTTATCTAGCTAGCTATCTAGCCAGCCAACTGACTTAACAAGTTGGCTTACCAGCTAGCCAGCTG
>NW_007050585.1:0-489 GCF_000164805.1 Carlito syrichta | reverse complement strand
TTTTTTTTTTTTCTTTTCTTTTCTTTTTTTTTTTGTAGCGTTGAAGACTCGCCATGTTGCTCAGGCTGGTGCAGAACTCCTGGGCTACGGCAATCCTCCTGCCTGGGCTTCCCAAGGTGTTGGGATGCCAGGTGTGAGCAGCCCTGCCTGGCGGAGATTCTGCCTCTTAACAAGATCCCAGGTGAATCGGATCCGACTGGTCCAGAACTGCCCTTGGAAGAGCAAGGCTTTCTTCAAGGACTCAAAAATCAAAGTGTTTTCCCCAGTCCCTCCTTTTGTCCCCTGCCTGTGTTCGCCACCTGTTGCATGTGTGGTCGGAATAGCAGGGTTTCTCATCACCCAGCCCCAGCCCTCGGCCGGGATCCCGGGTGACCCGGGCAAACACACACTCCTTCAGGGTCACGGGCAGGTTACTGAGTCAAGACTGCCAAAGCCCCGCTGTGATGTTTTCCTTCGCCCCCAGCCCCCTCCCCCCCCCCCCCCCCCCCC
>NW_007050584.1:0-1002 GCF_000164805.1 Carlito syrichta | reverse complement strand
GAGCCCAGCAGGTAGGGGCTGCGGTGGCTGGGGAGCGGCCCACTGCACTCCGGTCTGGGTGACAGAGTAAGACTCCAACTCAAAAAATAAATAAATAAATAAATAAATAAATAAATAAATAAGATAAATGAACAAATTCCTTGAAAGACAAACTACCAAGGTTTTCTCAAGAATAAATAGATGCCCTGAATACCCTTATATTTATTTTTAAAAAGAAAATTCCATTTTTAAAAACATGGTTTTATACTTTTATATTTAGACATTTAAATTTAAACACCAAGCCAGGCTTGGTGGCTCAGCCTGTAATCCTGTGCCTTTGGGAGGCTGAGGTGAGTGAATTGCCTGAGCCCGCGGGTTCGAGACCCGCCTGGGCAGGCGAGACCTCATCTCTACAATAAATCAAAAATTAGCCGAGTGTGGTAGCACGCGCCTGTAATTCCAGCTACTCGGAAGGCTGAGGAGGAAGGATCTTCGGAGCCCAGCAGGTCGAGGCTGCGGTGGCCGGGAGCAGCCACTGCACTCCAGTCTGGGCGACAGAGTGAGACTCTAACTCAAAAATAAATAAATAAATTTAAACACCAAAAGAGAATAAAATTCAAACAGGGAGTATTATGTACATAGGGCATACATATAGATAAGGACCAGAAATGAAATTGAACCAATATAAAAAAATTAGAGACCTGGAGCAGAGGCTCATGCTTGTAATCCCAGCACTTTGGGAGACCAAGGTGGAAGGATTAGCTGAGGCTAGGAGTTTGAGATAACATAGTGAGACACTGGGCAACATCATGAGGCCCTGTCTCTAAAATTAATAATAATAATAAAATTTAAAAATTAGACTTTAATGTTCATTAATGGGGTTTCTTTTCTTTGTAAATTGTTTTAAATTGTTACAAATATGAGAGAAAATTATGATTTGGATTGTGATAACCAGCCTCCATGATGCTTCCCAATAAGCCTCACTTCTAGTTTTTCATGCCCTTGGGTAGTTCCTTTCCACAT
>NW_007050583.1:0-924 GCF_000164805.1 Carlito syrichta | reverse complement strand
ACACAAATCACTCTATAAAAAAGATACTGCACACGTATGTTTATCGCAGCATTGTTCACAATAGCAAGAACCTGGAAACAAACCATGCTGCCCATCAAAAGAGGACTGGATTAAAAAAATGTGGTACATATACACGATGGAATACTACGCAGCCATAAAAAAGAACAAAATCATGAATTTCGCTGCAACCTGGATGGAACTAGAGTCTATAATACTGAGTGACCTCTCACAAAAACAAAAATCCGAATATCACATGTTCTCACTCATATAATGGACCTTGAACATCCAATGCAATACTATGAGAAAATGACGGATGGTACTGGGAAACTATGGGGGGAGGGGGATGGGATTAACAGTAGCAAATATCTGTCGGGTGATGGGAAAACACTTCTTATCTACAGGGTGCCTGAATGAAACGTCATTGTACACCTACCCTTAACTGTACCCCACAAAACCATAATAAAAACTACTGATTAATGAAAAAAAAAATTTTTTTTATTTTAAATATGTGGGGCAACAGTTCAGGGTTAGGTATACAAATGTTCATTATATATGCTATTAATATATGTGTATTATCGTGATCTACCACTTTGTAGATCCAGAGATGAAGGTCACGAGAGGGAAATCTCCTGTTCAAAGCCACAGCTCTAAGGAGCAGTTTGGGAATTCTGGCTCCAGAAGCCGAGTTTCTACACCAGTCCTGCCTCGTGGGGACGCTGCCACAAAGCCAAACCTCCCCCCAGTGCAGCTGGCGAGTGGCAGTCACTTGAGGTTAAAGTCACAGGTGATGGCCGGCTATGGTGTCTCATGCCTGCAATCCCGGCACTTTGGGAAGCCAACATGGCAGGATTGCTTCAGACTAGGAGTTTGAGACCAGCCTGGGCAACATAGCGAGACCTCATCTCTACAGAAAATAAAAATATT
>NW_007050582.1:1759-4491 GCF_000164805.1 Carlito syrichta | reverse complement strand
GATATTGGGCAGCTTTCTCTCACAAACAAGCCTCTCTTGGCCGCCCCGTGCCCAGCTGGCACCCTGGTACTCAGCGTTCACCCTCTTTCTTCTGCCTTCTCGGCCCTCTCTGATCGCCACCCTCTTCTCCCAGCAAGCAACATCAGATTCCTCCCGTCTTCCTTGGCAGTGTAGCTCCGCCTTCTCTCCTCCAGAGTCTTCTCTTGCCCCAGGCTCTTCCCAGGGTCCTGGAGTGGGTGCCTGTGGAGGGTGGCCTTGGATCCTTCTCACACAGAAGCGGGAGCAGGGCGCTATCTGAGGCCAGCTCAGACACTGCCCTCCCAGCACTGGCCCGGGGAGGCCACTTCCTCCCAGCTAGCCTGTGGCAGGTGACGCTGTTTGGGGAACACCTGATAACCTCCGCTGCAGACTTCCAACCCGGACCCTAAACGGCCTTGGGCCTTGTCCTCCTCTTTGGCGATGCCCCAGGAGGAGGGTCTGGGCTGGGGATTGTGCTTGGCATTTTGGTGTCTGTCGGTCTCTGGTGAACTCGGACGTCCTGGAGTCCACCGTGTCACTCTCTCCTGGGGAAACTTTGGGCTCTTGGATTCTGGGACCTCCTAGGCCTCTTAGGAATCTCTTTTCTGTTCCCTGTTGGGGCACTGAAGGCTGGAATCAAAGGCTTGGTGTGTAGATTTCCAGACTCCAGAAGCTTCTGTGTGTAGATTCCCAGACTCCGCCAGCCTCTGTACCCAGTCCAGGCCCTCCTTTGTGACTGGGTTCAGAGGTTGGTGCTGTGGGCCTTGCAGGCAAACTGACATGCCTTGAATCCCGACTTCCTCACTCACTGTGGGGCTGTGGGTCAGTTACTGAACCTCTGTGAGCCTTAGTTTCTCACGAGCATGAAAAAATGGGCTCTAACACCCTCATGACGACCGCTGAGAGGACAACCTGCTAAGTACGACCAGCATGGAGCACAGGCTTGCCTCCGGGTCAAAGTGCAGGGAGCCGAGACCCAGCCCTACCTTCCACGGCCTCAGGCTTCTGAGCGGTGGAGGGCCTCATCTCATGCCCCCCATCCCAGTCTGATTCCACAGTGGCTTAAAATCACTTTTGGATGACTGGGGATATGTGTTCTTTGCTTTTGACTGAGGTCATCACTGAAGACAGTGGGGACTGTATCGCCCGTGTCAACCACTGTCGGTTGGCAACCTGAGCCCTGGGGTCCAGAAGCCCATTCTTGCAAGTCGGGGTGCTCCACCTCCCTGAAGGAGGGTCTTTGAGACTCGGCACTGGGCATGGCATGTGCCCTCTGCCCCTCCCTGCCTGGCCCTGTGTGAGCTGGGCAACCACTCCCAGGGTTGGGCTCCTTTATTCAGGTGGACACTTGTGGTCTTCTGCAAGAGAGTTTGGGTAGAAGAGGAAGGGAGATGGGAGAAAAATCTAGCCCAGTATATCCGCTCCATAAATGGAACTGAGTGTTTTCGACGTGTGAGGCTGTGCCTCCTTAGACCTGGACCTGGCCCCCTTCCTCATCCAGGCCCGCTCTGCAATCTTCTGTTGGGCGAATGGACTTAACCCCACAGTTCCCAGACTCACACCAGGCCTCCGTTCCAAGGGGGCCAGCAGGGGAGCTGCTGGCTCTGGCTGGCTGTTGTGAGATGACCCGCAGCGGGATGGCCGCAGCGGGGCTGCCGATGGTGCTGGCGGGTTGGTGTGGTGGAACGCAGACTGTCTATGTGGACAGAGGCCTATGACATTTATTTCTCACAGTTTTGGAGACAGGACATCTGAGATCAGGGTGCCAGCAGGGGTGGCAATCTGGCAAGGGGCCTCTTCTGAGACGCTGGCGACCGAGTTCTCGTGTGTCCTCCCTGGGAGAAGAGAGGGTGAGAGAGCTCCCTGGGCCCCTTTGATGAGGTCATTAATCCCGTGGACATGGTGGCTCATGCCTATAGCCCAGGGCTTTGGGAGGCCAAGGCAGAAAGATCGCTTGAGCCCAGGACTTCAAGACCAGCCTGGGCAACACAGTGACACTTTATCTCTACAAAAAAAGTCCCCAAATTAGCCAGGCGTGGTGGTGCACTTCTGTAGTCCCAGGTACTCCAGAGACTGAGGCAGAAGGATGGCCTGAGCCCGGGAAGTCGAGGCTGCAGCGAGCCACAATCATGCCACTACACTCCAGCCTGGGCGATAGTTTGAGACCCTGACTCAAAATAATAATAATAAGGCAAGGCGTCGTGGCTGATACCTATAATCCCAGCACTTTGGGAAGCCGTGGTGAGAGGATTGCCTGAGCCCACGGGTTAGAGACCAGCCTGGGCAACTTGGTGAGATCGCATCTCTGCAACAAATCAAAATTAGGCAGGTGCGATGGTGCGGACCTGTGGTTCCAGTTACTTAAAAGGCTTAGGTGGAAGGATCATCTGAGCTCAGCAGGTCGAGGATGTGGTGGCCGTGAGCATGCCACTGCCCTCCAGCCTGGGTGACAGACTGAGACTCCAACTCAAAACAATATTAATAATAATAATGATAGCACTAATTCCACTCATGAGGCTCTACCCTCATGACCTCATCACTTCCTAAAATGCCATCACTTGGGGCAAGGGGCCCCAAAGTGAGGATTTCAGCCTATGAATTTAGGGGGACATAGACTTTCAGTCCATTGCAATTAACTAGCTACTTGCTGGAAGAGGCTTTGTTTAGATACAGTAACAAGGTTTCTTTCTTTCTTTTTTTTTTTTTTTTTTTTG
>NW_007050582.1:0-1683 GCF_000164805.1 Carlito syrichta | reverse complement strand
TGAGTTGGAGTCTCACTCTGTCGTGCAGTGGCTGCTGGGCTCTGGCGATCTTTCCGCCTCAGCCTTCCAGCTAACTGGAACTGCAGGTGTGCGCTACCACGCCCGGCTCATTTTTTATTTATTGTAGAGATGAGGTCTCACCAAGTTGCCCAGGCGGGTCTCGAACCCGCGAGCTCAGGCAATCCACACACCTCAGCCTCCCAAAGGCACGGGATGACAGGCTGAACCACCGAGCCCGGCTTAATTTTTTTATTTATTGTAAAGATGAGATCTCACCAAATTTCCCAGGCGGGTCTCGAAATCACGGGCTCAGGCCTCCCAAAGTGCGGGATTACAGGCTGAGCCACCGAGCCCAGCTGTAACAGGCTTTCATAATTGGCTAGTAAAAGGGTCAAGGTACAACGATTTTGGAAAATATTTTGGGACTTTCTTTTATGACATTGCAAGATGATGTCGTGTAACCCCTCAGTTCCTCTCCTGGGCAGCTACCTAACAGAGGTAGCACTTGGGTGCCAGGAGAGGTAGCACTTGGGTGCTAGCACTTGGGTGCCAGGAGATGTGTCCTAAGAGAGGTACTTGCACTTGGGTGCCAGGAGATGTGTCCAGTCATGTTCTTAAGAGTCTATTTAGTGTTCACTTAGGCAGCGCACACACTAAAACTGGAATGATACAGAGAAGATTAGCATGACTCCTGTGCAAGGATGACACGCAAATCGTGAAATGTCCCACATTTTTCTCTAACACTATTATAGCAGGAACCTTGAATATACCACTAACAACCCTAGATAGATCATTGAGGCAAAAAATCAACAAGGAGATCGGGAACCTAAACTTGACACACACTGGACCAAATAGACTTAATAGACACCTACAGAATATTCCACCCAACAACCACAGAATATACATTCTGTCATCACCACATGGAAGGTACTCCAAGATCGATCACATCCTCAGCCACAACTCAAGCATAAACAAATCCCAGAAGGTTGAAATACTGCCATGCAACTTCTCAGACCACAGTGGAATAAAAATAAATGTCAACACCAACAAAATTTCACCAAAGTCCACAAAGACACGGACACTAAACAGTATGATGCTGAACAACTACTGGGTCAACACTGAAATCAAAGCAGAAACTAAAAGATTCTTGGAAACACCTCCACCTCCTGGGCTCAAGTAATCCCTCTGCCTCAGCCGCCCTAAGTGCTGGGATTAAGGTGTTTGGCTGGGATCCCTTTCTTTCCTCGCACCCCGTCCTGCACTCCGAATTCTCCCCTCCCCTCGGCTGCTCCCTGGTCTCCTTTGCCCCCTGACCTCTGGGCTCCATCCTCGTACCTTGCTGCTCTCCTGTCTCACTGGCTCCGGGTTCTCTCATCCAGGGTCGTGGCTGGAACGTCCAGTACAAGCGAATATCTCCCGTCCCCCCAAGCCTCCTCCTGAAGTCTCCCCACGTCAGCAAAAGGCAACGCCGCGCTTTCTGCTGTTCTGGCCACACACCTGGACGTCATCCCTGAGTCCATCCCATCAGCCAGCCCTACTCGCTTTACCTTCTTGATGTTATCCAGAATCTCCCACTTCTTACTGCCGCCTCCGCTGCTGCGTTGGGCCAGGCCACCAGCTCGTCGTCTCTCAACCGGATATGAGGCAAGAGTGCCTTCCCCTGTGTCCTGCGTGGTGACCCTT
>NW_007050581.1:0-843 GCF_000164805.1 Carlito syrichta | reverse complement strand
CCCTAACCAACCCCAGTGGAGCACCATCCCGCCATCCCATGTCGCCCGGCCTGACGCCCAAATCAGGAGACATCTGTGACGTCCACGGCTGCCATCTCGGTCACCCTGCCGCTCTCTGCTTCTAGAGCCCACCTTCACGGCCTAGATTCTGGCCTGTCCTTTGGCAACACAAGCCCAGGACACCAACAGGCTGTACATTCAGCCTGGCTCCAGGGGACAGTCCTGCCACCTCTCCCGAGGTTGAGGCCAAGTGCTGGGCACAGTGGGAAGCCTTGGAGTCTAGACAACTCTGCCACTGCCCTGGATGTGGGTGACAACCTCACATCCCAGGAGCAGGCTCTGATGATGTCTTGGGTGCTGGGGGCGTCTCAGGGTTTTACACGGCAGGGGACCCTGGCGTCCTGAGGCTCCCAGAACACCTGGAAACCATCTTAAGAAAAACCTTTTGACCTCATGACCCACCTGGTGGGTAGACAGTCTCCCCCCTCTTTCCCAGAAGCCCTGTCCCTAAGGGTAGTACGAGGGAAGGCCAGGTTGAAGGTAGAGCTGGTGAGAGGCCGAGTCCAGGCCTGCCCGACCGTGTGCAGGTTGGGATTCTCCAGTGATGGAGAGTTCGCTTTCCTTTCGGTTTTCTGCAGGGAGCAGAGGTCTTGGGACGGGGCTGAGCTCCAGCTGGGCAGAGCTCAAGGAGGTCTGTCTGGCGGGCAACCATGAGGCACAATTGGGGAGGGCTCAGCCCTTCTGCTCCTCCCCTTGGGGAGGATCTCAAGAGAGGCCTGTCACAGAGGTTTTCGTGGCGGCCTAGAGGCCCTGAGCACACGTGTCTTTTCCATCAGGAACACG
>NW_007050580.1:0-543 GCF_000164805.1 Carlito syrichta | reverse complement strand
CAGTCTATTTGATTTCATAACTAGCTTGCTAGATTTCTCCACATCCTTTTGGTACTTTATGCTAATATGTTGTATTTAAAATAAATGTTTAAAACCTCAGAAATAATTTTATTCAGAGATGTTGTTTTTATACTTGATGAGTTACATTTATCTCTTATACTTTTCTGTTACTGTGGTTTTCTACCTTTCCTGTTAGTACTGAATTTCTTTTGCTCTCATTCATCCTCAAAATATTTAGATGCAGATGATACAGAGGTCAATAAGCTTCCTCCTGTAAGGAGCTTATTTCCTAACAGTAAATAGAGAAAGGATCCAAGTGACTAGAAAGTAAAATATTTATATTATGCAATAAATACTATGAATTTATTCATTCAGTAAATACTATTTGATCACTTACTATACAATTACAGCCTTATTCTCTAAACCATAGTTTCCTTTTTTTCTTTTTTTTTTTTTTTTTTGAGTTGAAGTCTCACTTCATCGCCCAGTCTGGAGTGCAGTGGCATGCTCACAGCCACCCCAGTGTCGACCTATTGGGCTCTG
>NW_007050579.1:0-507 GCF_000164805.1 Carlito syrichta | reverse complement strand
TGTAATCACAAGTTTTATGACTTGTACAATTCTTGCCTTAGGCCTTGTAAATTCCCTTTACTCTAGGGAAGCTTGATTGCTGCTTCTGCCAGGCCTTACTGATAAAAGCTATTAGATATCTCTGATGCCTGGCACTAGGAAACCTGGACAGAAAAGCCTCAGGGGCGTCCTGGTCACCATGCACTGAGTATACAATGGATTGATACTGGTCATGCTTGAGAAGTCTCAGTTTCTAAAAAGACAAATCACCATAGGCCAGAACTGGTCATGCTTAAGGAGTCTGTGTTTCTGAGAAGACAAAGCCAGCAAAGTTAATCTTTACCTAGAGTATGTATTTCTCCAGGACACAGCCTTTACCTTCTCATCATTGTGTTAAGGTTTAGGAACAGGATTTAAAAAGTGATGCATCTCTCCAGGACATAGCCTCCACTTACCCATCATTGTGTTAGTTTAAGAACAAGGTAAAAAGTGACTTCCTGCTTGGTCTGTCCTTTCAGTAACTCTTTC
>NW_007050578.1:0-507 GCF_000164805.1 Carlito syrichta | reverse complement strand
TATTTTTTCTTTGATTGATTTAGATTTGGTCTGAGAACCTGGGATAGAAATAGCGTTGTATCTGAGAAAGTATCTTGAGAGACCTTTCTATGATCTGGATGTTTAAACAATCGCATGGGTGGGACCATTGCAATGGTAAGTGTGCTGAGGTCAAATGGTAATTGCGCTTCCCATGGACTGTGTGAATGTGAGAAAGTGACTTCCGTCTGTAAGACTTCAGGGAAAGAACACTAATGATTTCCTGATGATTTTGACTTACTGAGAATAAGTATAAAGTGCTTTGTATTTGATGAAAAGTTTTCATGTGAAGTATACTCTGTTCCATGCCTTGTGACTATGAGTGAATGACCCTTGCCTCCCCCCTCTGACTGTCCTACTTCAGGAAGCTGCCCTGTGTCGACAGCTGCCCATGGAAGCTGAGACTCTGGCCCCGGTTCAGGCTGCTGTCAACCCGCCCGCCATGACCCCAGACATGAGATCCATCACTAATAATAGCTCAGATCCTTT
>NW_007050577.1:5846-6413 GCF_000164805.1 Carlito syrichta | reverse complement strand
CCTCGCCAAGCTGCCCAGGCGGGTCTGGAACCCGCGGCTCAGGCAGTCTTCTCACCTCCGCTTCCCAGAGCACCAGTCTGAGGCCGAGCTGGGGCTCCCCCAGGCTTTTCGGCGGAGGCTGGGTCTTGCGATGGGTCCGGGCAGGTCCCAAGCGCGGGTCTCCCGTGGTCCTCCCACCTCAGCCCCCCGAAGGGCTGGGGTGACAGGTGTGGCCCCCACTCCTGCCTGGCTCCCGGTTCTCAGGGGCCACGGCCCCGCCCTCTAGAAGCCCACAGGCTTCTAGAGGGGGGAGACGTCCGGTCCGCCGGGGAGGGCAGGGCCTGGCAGCCTGTTCGTGGAAAACAGCCCCCACCCGACGGTCGCCTCCAGGGAACACGAGGCCCCGGGAGGCTGCCCCCGCGTCCCCCCCAAGGGGTCTGCGCATGGGACCCCCCGCCGGCTTCCGCCCCCCATGCTCCTGACCCTTCAACCTTTCCCCGACGTCGCCGGGCCAGAAAAGCCCTGTCCCGGCCCAGACCCGTCCCTGTCGCCCGCCTCCTCCCCCCCGCGGGGGGCTGGGCGTGGGGC
>NW_007050577.1:2232-5448 GCF_000164805.1 Carlito syrichta | reverse complement strand
CTCTGTCCCTCTGGGGAGGGCGGAGGCGGACGCCCTGCCTCCTCCTGCGGCCGCTGGGGTTGGGGGCTCTGGGTCCCCTGGGACAGCCCCAGCAGACGACCCCACGGCCCTTGCTTCGCAGTATTACGAGATGTCCTATGGCCTCAACATCGAGATGCACAAACAGGTAAGCCAGGTGTTTCGGGGGCGGGGGTCTGGGAGCCACCCTGGGGGTGGGGAGCCCGTCCCGAGGTCCCAGAGGGCCGATCTGGGGAGAGGATGGCAGATGTCAGCTCGCAAGAGGAAACGACTCTGGACGTGGGAGGAGGGTGATGGGCAGAGGCCACCGGGCGTCCCTTCCTGGAGGGTTCCTGGTGGGGGTGACATCTGTCCCCGGAGGGGCCCTCCCCCCCGGGGAGTCTGGAGTTTGGAGACTGACCCGAGGTTCTGCTGGTGTTTCAGAGGTCCTGAGGCTGATCCCAGCGGGATCGGCCGCAAGGTTCTGAGATTCTTCTTGGGGCCCCAAGTTGGGTCCCTGGTTCAGAGGGACCCCGCATTCCAAGACAGATCCCAGGATCTCGGGGCTCAGAGGCTGACCAGTGGGGTGTGAGGGTTCTGAGCCGGACCTCCAGCCTCTGAGCGGAACTCCTGTGGGCTGAGATGTGTCATGAGGTTCTGAGGCTGCCCCAAGCTTCTGAGTGTGATCTCAAGGTTCTGAGATAGACCCCAAGGCTCCGAAATGGACTCCTGTCGGCCAGGATGAACCCTGAGATTCTGGATGGACCGAGGGGATTCTAACAGGACAAGGGGAGTCCAGGTGCGGTGGCTCACGCTTGTCACCCCAGCACTTTGGGAGGCGGAGGCGGGAGGATCGCTTGAGCCCAGGAGTTTGAGACCAGCCTGGGCCATAGGGCGAGACCTTGTTTCTTTCTTTGTTTTTTTTTGGAGTCCCAGGCTGGAGGGCAGTGGCACACCCCCGCCACCGCAGCCTCGACTTGCTGGGCTCCAGCGATCCTTCCGCCTCAGCCTTCCAAGGAGCCGGAACTACAGGTGCATGCTACCGCACCCGGCTAATTTTTGATTTATTGTCGAGATGAGGTCTCACCAAGTTGCCTGGGCTGGTCTTGAACCCCTGGGCTCAGCCAGTCCTCTTGCCTTGGCCTCCCAAAGTGCTGGGATGCCAGGCTTGAGCCACGGCACCCGGCCGCGAGACCTTATTTCTGCAACAACTAACAATTGAGCTGAGCACGGTGGCGCACGCCTGCAGTCCCAGCTACTCGGGAGGCTGAGGTGGGAAGCTCGCCTGAACCCAGAAAGTTGCGGTCGTGGTGAGCTGTGATCGTGCCACTGGACTCCAGTCCGGGCGACAGAGTGAGGCCCTGGCTCCAGAATAAATAATAAAGACATAGGGGGGATCCTGAGATTCTGAGCTTGATGCAGGGGCCGCGCTCTGCCAGGGCTAGAGGCCGGGGCTCCAGACGGAGGCCACTTGCTTTCGCCCACGCTGACTCCGAGACCTCTGAGTGTCCACGTCTCCGTGGCTGCTTCCTGCAAATCTCCGTGGAGAGCGTGTGTCTGGCAGGTGGCGTGTCTGAGACCGCAGTTCCTCCAGCCTGGCCTTCCGGTCTCCAGGCCTCTCCGGGCCTCTCTTGCCCTGGCCCCGCTCCAAATCCCTCCTCGGCCCAGGCCTAGCCAGCCTCGGTTCCAACCTGGGCGCCTGCGGGTGGCAATTCCCGTGGCCTCCGCTGCGCAAAAGCTCCGTCCCCTGGGAGTGACAGGCCCGGGTCACGGCCATCCTTCCCTCCAAGCCTCCGTTCATTGCCTCCCGCCAGGCTGAGATCGTGAAGCGTCTGAGCGGTATCTGCGCCCAGATGATTCCTTTCCTGACCCAGGAGGTGAGCCGGCCTGTGGGGGAAGGTGGAGGGGGGGACCTGGGAGAAGACGGGAGGGGATAGGTCTGGGCAGATGCCTGGGGCACTGGGCAGAGAGTCCTGCAGCCAGGCGGGTTGTGGTGGCTCGTGCCTGCGATCCTGGCACTTAGGGAGGCCCAGACGGGAGGATCACTTGAGGCTGGGAGTTCAACACCAACCTGGGCAACTTAGCCAGACCCCCATCGTTACAAAAAAATTAAAAAATTAGGCAGGTGTGGTAGTGGGTGCCTATAGTCCCAGCTACCCTGGAGGCTGAGGTGGGAGGATCACTTGAGGCCAGAAGTTCAAGACCAGCCTGGGCTACATAGTGAGATCCTCTCTGTACAAAAAAATATTCTTTTTTTTTTTGAGTTGGAGTCTCACTCTGTCACCCAGACTGGAGGGCAGTGGCCGCTCCCGGCCACCGCAGCCTCGACCTGCTGGGCCCTGGTGGTCCTTCCGCCTCAGCCTTCCGAGTAGCCGGAACTACAGGCGCGCGCCACCATGCCTGGCTAATTTTTTGATTTATTGTAGAGTTGAGGTCTCGCCAAGTTGCCTGGGCGGGTCTCGAACCCGCGGGCTCAGGCAGCCCACTCACCTCAGCCTCCCAAGGTGCGGGATTACAGGCTGAGCCACTGAGTCCAGCCAAAAAAATATTCCTAAGAAAGTTCTGTAGTACTGACAGTTACCAGCCGGGACAGGGGCTGCAGGGATGGGAGAGGTGGGTGCTGAGAGTTTCCCCTCTCGAGGGTACCAAGGCTTAGAGCTGAGCCCCTTGAGCCCCGCAGCCAGGCTGCTGGGCCTGGGCCCTGGCTGTGTGGCCCTGGGCAGGACGCCTGCCTCTCTGTGCCTCTGTTTATCCGTGTGGTCCTGAAGCAGAGATGAGCTAGAGATTCCAAGTTGGGCCTCAAGGCTCTGAATTTGACCCCACGGCGAATCCATCATTCCAAGACAGACTTCAAGGTTCTGTGGCTGTTTTCAGGACCCCGGGACTGACCCTGGTGGTGTGATTCAAGGCACAGAGTGGCCGGGTGCAACGGCTCACACCTGTCATCCCAGTACACTTGGGAGGCCAAGATAGGAGGATCCCTTGAGGCCAGGAATTTGAGACCAGCCTGGGCAGCAGGAAGAACCCATCTCTAATTAATTAATTAGAGTCAGGGTTCACCTCAGCCTCCACCTCCTGGGCTCAGGTGATCCTCCCCCCTCAGCCTCCCAAGTAACTAGGACTACAGGCCTGTACCAACCCACCCAGCTGTTTTTTTTTTTTTTTGTGAGTTGGAGTCTCACTCTGTCGCCCAGACTGGAGGGCAGTGGCCGCTCCAGG